>NW_019384577.1:397677-410658 GCF_000671375.1 Centruroides sculpturatus | reverse complement strand
CATTGATTTTTCCGTTTTATCTGAATTACATGTTGTACGAGTCACTTAGATTTTACAAATATGTGAGCCGTTCACAGCCCGGCACACGTATTTGTAAAATCTAAGTGACTCGTACAACATGTAATTCAGATAAAACGGAAAAATCAATGATCTTATAGGGGGATCGACTGTATTTAAATTATAAATTTATTTTACTTCAATAAGTCAATATTTATACATTGGTGTGCAAAATGTAAGGATTGTTTTTTTGCCATAACGCCACAAGAAATCACCCGGGAGACATGACATTCAGAATACAGAGACAGTATTTTGTACTTAAAGGATGAAGAAGCATAGTAACGCAAAAATGAATAAAATACATACAGTGTGGAGTCAAACAAAAAGGGCTTAATTGAAAGAGTAGCATTGATACAAATAATTGTCTGCCCAGAGAGAGAACGGCAAACAGATGTTCCTTAGTGAGGAATATGATCTCACTTAACTGCAATGGTTGCTTTGCACGGTCTCTCCATACTCAAAATCTGATTATCAAACAGTTGTTGAGGTAATAGTGTCCATTCCTCAATGAGCATCTGTTTCAGTTGTTGGGTGTTCTCCAGCAGATATAATCAGGCCGAAAGGTGTCTCTCCAAACCATCCCACGCATGTTCTATGGGATTTAAATCAGGGGAGTACGTTGGCCAATCCATTCTACTGATATCTTCACTTTCTACTAACTCTTCAACAGCACGAATCTGATGTGTCCTAGAGTTATCCATAATAACGAAGTCTGCATCAATGTCACCTTATAACAGATGCACATGGGAAGGATCACTTGCTGACATAGCAATCTCCGGTAACAATACTTCCATCAAAAATTTTGAGCTCAGTCCACCCGTTTCATCATAATGTCTTCCCAAATGAGCAAATGAGCACACCAGGTCCACCATAACGGTCTCTTTCCATGATGTTAATGGGATAAAACAGTGTCCCTACCTCTCTCCATATCAACTGACATTAAGAATCACTTGTGATACTGAAACGACTCTCATTTGTAAAGAAGACGTGGCTCCATTGATGAGACGTACAGTTATTGTGTTCCTTACACCAGTCTAAAGATGCTGCTGATGGGCAACTGTCAGTGGGATGCAGCGTTCAGGACGGCAGGCGAATAGGCCACCTTTATGAAAGCGTCTGGCCACATTAAACGGCGACACATTTTGTCTCGTTGCCATACGCAGCTGTTGAGCAATATTGCCTGCTGACTGATATCAATTTCTTTTCGCCTGAAGAACGATATATCAGTCATCCATTGTAATTGTTTTTCTTGACGACAACCACCAATCTTTCTTAAATCTGTATCTGTGGTTTGGTAGGCTTTCCGACCTCGTGAAAAGACACTTTTGTTGATTCCAAACTCTTGGGCTACACTTGTCATACTGTGCTCCCCTCAAGCTCGCCGATCACTCTCCCACATATAGAGTCATCCAGATGGTTTCGTCTAGTCATATTGCATATACAAACTCACTTGAACTTGTAGTAGATGTCTTTAATAGCGCCTTTTGTCCTTTTTATCGTAGTCTTGCACTGTGCGCACTAACTGCATTGTTGCTTAAGTTTTGCACGCCAGTGCAGTTAATTAAGTCATAAATGTTTGTTTTTCTTCAATTTATTCTTGAGAACTAACAAGAATATTTATAATGTAGAACTTATTTAAAAAATCAATACATAAATCAAACTTTAACTTAAAATTAAATTCGAAATTAACCAGTTTAATAGTTTATTATATATATATATATATATATATATATATATATATTAAGACATATTGAAGAATAAAATCTTTTGTAATTGAAAATTAGACAAGAAATTTTTAGCTTTTAAAATCTTATTTTTATTTATCCTAAACTTAATTCAAATTTAATGATATAATTTTCTTGTTATTTTAAATCTGTTCATTAAAGCTATTGTGAGACCTGAAAGGCTCCTGGGTCTAATTTAATAATTTTTATTAATAATGTTAAAATATTGTCCCCAAATATTACTTCGTTTGGGTGAGAAAAATGACGTTTTAGAGTGGGAAAAATAGATAACAGATGTTACTTCCTTTCACAGAAGTTAGAACATCCTCTGTTTTTCCCTTATCTGCGAAAACTCTCGTTTTGATGGGAAATGTTTACCCCTCACATATCCCCCTTTCCATCCGTTCTCACGGAGGAATCTTGCATGATGATTGGTCGCCGATCGTGACATATAAAGGAAATTTGTCAGAATTCGGGGAGTTCATCGACAGACATAGAGAGTGTCCGAACTCCATACATTTTCCTCCTGATGACCAACGTCCTTAGACGAGTCACATACAGAATAATTCCAGAGTTAGCACTTAGAAAATATACTTGGATTTGGTGCACATATTGATCTCCCATGGAAAAAAGTAAATGAACTTTATCTCCAAAGTGTCCCTTGCCTACAGAGAAGAAGACGAACGACAACTAAAACAGGTTGTATATTTGTAACGATTTTGTGAGCTCTCTCTCTCGATCGTGAATCGGGTATAGTATAAGTCCATGCCTATATAGTGTATCTTAATTGTCGTACTTTTATCCCTCGTTCATTAGTATTTGTATTAGTTTTTATTTTCTTTGGTCTTATTAAATTTATTGTTGTTTGTTTATCAAACGAAATGTCTCTTAGTTTGAATCGTAATAAGATCTCATACGTGTGTTAATCCGCGTATAATAAGATTTATTAACTGGTGTCACAGGAATCCTGACGTAGATCCAAATCTCGCGATTAGGATCGTTTATAACAGCCCTCCTATAAAAAGTAAGAGAACTGGTCTTACTGACTAGTGCCTGTAAGTGGAGTAACCTACTTTATGTCCTGGCTGATCTCACACTTCTCTGTTCTTTTTCCGTTATTTACACGTGTAGGTCATTTCATTGTTATCCACATTTGATATCATTTATCACATACTTCCATGACACTGTTGTCTGTCCGCTACAACTGCCAAGAATTAACGCGATTGGCGAAGCGTAGTGACAGCGGGCCAATAGAGAGCAGGATCCTTGCCATAATGCGGTTTGCGCGCCAATTTTCGTACATGTGTTAATCAAGCCGAATAGTTTGGCCGAATATACTATTCGTTACAACACTAATATTTATTGGCATCAATGGTTAAAGAGGAATTATAGGCTGATAATGACAACTAGAAAATGCAACATGAGCAAGAAATTGCACTTTTGCAGCAAATAACAAGCAAGTCAATATCGATCATTGGTTTAATTTGAGGTTTTGATTCATGTCGACTTATAGTTTTGATTAGATCTGCTTAACAAATCCAAGACAATTTGGAAACTTTATAATTGGATGAATCTGTGGCACCTGATGAAAGCAATGATGATAGTAATAGATATGATGAGCAGCTATAACTTCAGCAACTCCAGAAATAATGACAGCCATTGTTCACTCTTCCAACAACTTACTTTAATTAGGCTTCAATCACTTGCCCATTACCAGTTATCAGTCCCTTTGTTTAAAGAATTTCATCATTGCTCCAGGTACAAAACAATGGATCACAGACAGGGCTGCCAAAATTTCTCTCTCCAATGGAATATTGTTAAGAATTTGGTACCATATTTTGTCAAAAATGTACTCAGCAAGGTAATGGAGTAATATGCACTCATTCACCCAATGTGCCTGGTATGAAATTGTGTTTCCATCACTTCTAAAACCACTACTTTGACTGCCTCAACCCTTCTTCCCCTTAAACTTCTACCAGTTCTATCAATATTTGTACTACTGAGAGCAATATGTCAAGAGCACATTCACCAAGCTCTGCAAGTTAAAAGTTGTATATGTTCCTTTGTTAGATATGATGTTATGTAGGCTTATATATATATTCTATAAACCAATATTCCATTGCCATCATTTTTTATGTTCAACTTGCAACCAATTTAACTTACAACAAAGTTTTGTTCCAGGGCTCCCTTTATAAGTTGGAAACTATCTATAATCAAATAGCACTGCAGTTCCAAATTGATGTAAACAATCAGTCCACGATTATATGAATATATAGACTGATTAATGCCAAATAAGTGTTTAATGCATTCTCATCCATCTTTTGTTTCTCTTTCTTTAGAGCCAAACAGCTCAATTCCTGTACCCTAGCTTAATTTGATTGTTTGATTTCATCAATCCACTCTTGAAGTGGTCTTCCTCTTTTATTGGTGCCTTCCCTGGGCCCATGAAGAAGACAAGCCCTGGATTATGCATTTATCATTCATCTTGCATATGTAGTCAAAAAGCTGTAACTTTCAATTATTTTCTGAAGAATTAAAAAAATTTTTCTATATACCTCATTTTTAATCCTTTCCATCCATCCTAAGCTATGTACTTTTTATTAAAATCCTCTCAAATGAAAAAACTCTTTTCCTAATGTATTTCATCAAAATCCATAACACTCATCCATATAATGCACAAGAGAAGACAATAAATTTAATATTGTTTTCTTGCTTACTGCACTATTCTTCCAAATTTTATCTATTCTTTTAAATTCAAGTTTGCTTTGATCAATCTAATCATTACTTCTTTTCTGCAGTCAAGACTTCACCAGTAATGATAAATGGAGAATTTCTTCTCAATTTATCATTACTGGTTTTGTTATGTTCATCATCTTAAACACTTTTGTCTACATTTTTCTTCAAATTTAGTCTAAATCTCATTCTCTTTTCATCAAATCTTCACCAATCCTGCTTATGGGTAATGGTTGTATTTTATTAAAATAATTATTTTTAAAATTCTTTTGTTGTATTAGATAGAAATCGATTTCAGCTATCAGCAGAATATATCAGAAAGATGTGTTATCTCAGTGAAATTTCTATAATTGCTTTGGAAAGTTCAAAATTTATTGCACAATTATCACTCATCCACATCCACTGCTACTGAATATCCTGAATTTGGAAATTTGCATATAATCTAGTTCTGGCTTTTGGAGATATATATATATATATACAGTAGAGCGTCGTTTATCCAAATCAATTGGGGACTGGGGTTGTTCGGATAACTTATTTTTCAGATAACCAATTATGTACGAAAAAATATATTAATTTATCACGTGTTGAAATTTTTCTCCGTTGCGTGTCGCTTCGCATTGAATTTTCGTCGATGTTAAGCCTAACGAAAACTATTGTATCGTTAAAAATTATTTTTTTATTTTGTGCAAACAAAATAAATATATTGAAAAATATAAAAACAATAAAAAATTATACTTCAGAAGTTAATTTAGTATCAAAACCGTAAAATATTTGAGTAGCTGAAGACATAGCCAAAGATTACAGCGCCACAGCACTGCCGAAAATTTAAATTTGTCGAATGGAATTCCTTCAGATAACTGACCTTCGGATAAACGACGCTCTACTATATATATATAAAATAAACAAACACCTTACTCTATTCCAGCACAAAGTTTAATGCATTAAAAACGTTTTCAACCGTTTTAAGCGATCTTCCTCAGTTCAAATTCAAACCATATAACGAACAAAGTATTAAAAAAATTCAAAGCGCTTATTCACAACTTAACGCTAAAGCGCATGCCCGTACTCATAAAATGTATAGATTAAACCAAATAATTAAAAATAAACCAAAAAAATTGTGCTTCCGCCAACTCCACCACTCTTTTATTGATATCAATCAATAAAAGAATGGTGGAAGCTGTGTGTAGAAGTTCCAATAAGCAATATATCAAAAAGTTGAAATGGATTATTTACAAGCAAGTAAGAAGAGATAATAGGAAGAACCTTAGTACCTTCTACGTATGGGACCAGGTAGAAATACCAAAGAAAATCAAGCAGGTTCTGGAGAAAGGCNAAACAAAAAAAGTTATGCATTCCATCATGTACATAAACAGTGTCGTAATTCGCCAAGTGCAAATCAGCAAATTCGTAAAATTTTTGTTTATTTTGGACAATCCGGATAATCGAAAATCCGGATAATGGAGGTCCGGATAATGGAGGTTCTACTGTACATCAAAACATGTAAGTATACTGCTTAGCAAACTGAAAATGGAAGTCATTTTTGCATAATAATTTTAACTTCAAAAGTAATATAACATCTTAATTTTAGAAGTATTTAAATCTTATTCAAAGATTTACACATTTATAAGTTAATTGATCAAATACAGAAATTTAAAAACTAATATTAACTACAAATCTTCTATTCTGAATATCAGTATTTTGAACAATCTCGTACTCACTTAACTTTTATTGTCCGGTACTGCTTAACCATTCATAAAAACATTTGTTTTTATGACTGCTCTAAATGTTCGTTCTAAGCATGGAATCCGATTGTTCTTTTAATCTGAAGCAGACCTCGACTGAGGCCGAAAACGTTTGTTTTTATGAATGGTTAAGCAGTACCAGACAATAAAGGTTAAGTGAGTACGAGATTACTAATATTAACTTATTGGATACGATACAAACACATGCATAACTTTCATCAAAATTCAACTATTCTTTGGCAAAAGGTAAAAAGAAAAAAATAATAATCTTTAAATTCCAATCTTCCAATATCTTCCAAGTTATGTCCATTGAGTTGCATCATGTGAATTAATTATCCTAATATACTTAGATAAGATATGGATACATACTTATTCTAACAACCTAATTAAATAACAGTCTTTTAATTGATAAACTGTCTTTAGTCTACTTTGTACTTCCTGAATTTCTTTATCCATTATGCATTTGCTAATGAGATAGAAGCTCCTTGCTTTTAGTAACCAAATAATAATGTTCTGTAACTCTTCTGTAATGAATGATAAGTACAGACTACATAATAAAAGTTCTTTATTGTCATTTGTCTTGAATAGCTTCAATATATATACTCCTGCTTTTTGTATTTCCTTTAACTTGTCCTAGTCAATCTGAGCCCATAGTCATGACTGACGAAAATCTCACACAACCTGAAATGAGTTCTTTTATGAATAATCTAACTATAGCAGCTAAATATTTTCTTGTGACCAATATGATTTGTTTTTTAATGTTTTTCTAATTCTTCTGATGGGTTTAAATGTAACTTTAATTAAACTCTCAATTACTTTCTTTGGAAAATCATGTGAAACTGCTATTCTTCTAATTCTATCCAATTTTTCAAGATGTACCTTAGGTGGAGTGCATACCAAAGTGAAATGACAAGTGATCTAGCAGTAATATGGTAGTGACATACAAGTGATGAGAATCATGTTGAGTCAAAGCAAACCAGAATTATCTAACAGTAATTCATTTAGTAAGCATGAATTCTTCTGACAAAGATGCTTTTGAATCATCCTTTTTGGCAAAAAAAAAAGTGAATGAACATGGTGCTTTCAGTATGTTTT
This sequence comes from Centruroides sculpturatus, assembly GCF_000671375.1. Lineage (NCBI taxonomy): Eukaryota > Metazoa > Arthropoda > Arachnida > Scorpiones > Buthidae > Centruroides > Centruroides sculpturatus. The sequence continues at coordinate 403,307 of NW_019384577.1, read as the reverse complement.
GAGAGTTAATTATGTATCTAGAAAAATTTCAGTCATTCTAATGAATGAGTAAAGAAGCATTGCATTTCATTTATCTTTCATGTCTATAATGAACTAAGTTTGTCTTTAATGAAAATTAAAAACTATAAAAGATTAACATAAAGATCAATTTTCTTTGGTAACACCTGTCAAAAAGTGGAGCCTACTACAATCATCTGACACTAATGATGCATTTCTTTCCACATCATGTTGTGTTACCTCAGTGGACATTGACATATTTCCATTTGAAGTGATGTTAGATACCAGATCATATCAAATCACTTCTCATGTCACTTTGGCGTGGGCTCCAGTTTAAGTGATGATCATCTTTATCTTGACAGCAATCCATGAGTTGAATCCTTATATAATTTGACAAAACCTTTAACTTTTAAATATTCCTGTATCTTATTTACAAAATGATAATCACATACTTGACATCAAAACTACATAAGCATAAAACACTACCATCCTTTGTGTTATAGAACTTTAATTTGAACAAAACAGATATGCAAGTACTTTCAACATTGCATTAATGTAATCTTAGGCAATGAAGAATATAACTTCATTAGAATCCAAACAATTTAAAAAGATAAATATTAACATATTTCTAAAATATGTTTATGTATCTTGTTTTACATTATTATGTTTAATGACTTCATATGTTTTTCTACTTACATTTGATCTGAAAGTTTGACATTCAATTCTGAATTTTTCTTGGAATATGTTAATGTATCTTTTAAAATTCTGTCTGTATTCTAAATATGTTCTTCATTGCATTAATGTCATCATCAAGTAATGTTGCATATCTGTTTTGTTAGAATTAAAGTACAAAAATGCTGAAAGACAATAAGATATAAGCATTAAAACCTACTATTATATAAAGATTGTTTTGTAAGTATTGAAACATTGAATTTTTCCACAAGCACACACACTATCTAATTATTAAACTAAAGAAAATACCTTATTTTCTTTACACCATCTTGTTTCTTGGTATGCCTGCTTAACATCTTCATCCTTATATCTATATTTATGGCAAACTCTGTTCATTGTTGTTTCTAGCTGAGGATTAATATACTCCCATTGTTGATAATCATTTCTAAATTTTCTTTTAAAGTTGGAAGAAATTTGTGCCAAAACTAATATATTCATGTGTTGTAATAATTTTATATTTTATCTTCTGTTTTTAAGTATGAGGAAAATGTTCAAATACAAACTTCATAAGATCATCAGACTTCTATTATTATTTTATAAGATAAAGTTTGTCGAATTTGTAAGTTATTATAGTTTTCAGCTTCTAACAACTAATTTTGGTTTCCTTGGAGATGTGCAAGTACATTTGAGTTTTGCATTATGCTTTGTTGTCAGGAATTTGAACATTTTTGAGTTTTATGGTTTATATTATAGTTGATTTAATCTTAATACCTTACAAGAATAATAATTAACTATTTAATAAATTACCTAATAATTCCAACAAAATTACCTAAACCTAAGCTTGTAACTAATTTTTAAATTGCTTGTTTTAGAAAATACAGAAATACTTTCAATAATATTTTTATTGAAGTAAATAATGTTTTTTAATGGTTTTATTTATATAAAACATGTAATCATACAATAAATATTATAAAAATTTAACTATCTAAAAGAAAGATTTTTGTAAAGAAATAGCCACATATATCATTAACTATTACTAGTTTTGTATGAAATTCAAATTGTATAGATAAAACGATATTAAAACTTAACTGTTCAGATTCTAAAACTATTTTTAAAATAGATTTATTCAGCCTGATCTCATCGCATTTCTTTCTATTGACTTCTTTATAGCAAACAATGCAAAAAATACATGAGGTATGGCAGAAAAGTAATTAAATTGGCATCACTGAGAGCAATCTAGTAACACTGCAGGCTTCACGTAGCTTGTATGTCAGTCCCTCCTAATGCTCAGTAACAGTTTTGACCTTGTGCAGTAACTACACGATCCTAGAGAGCATAATAAGTGAAGTTTTGTTTTTGTATTGTGTTATGAAAATGGAACAGCAAAATTTGGAGCAACAGTGTACCATCAATTTTTAAGCTTGGTGAATCCACAAGTTTGACCTACAAAAAGTTGCAACAAGACTATGAAAAACATTCCTTATCAAGAGCAAAAGATTTTCAGTGGCACAAAGCATTTTTGGAGGGCTGAGAAGTAATAAAAGATGAACTTCTCTCAGAGAGGCTTTCAACATCGAGAACTGTGAAAATGTGGAACAAGTGAGGGCTCGTGATGACCGTCAACTAACATTGAGGCTGATGAGTAGAAAGTTAAATTTGAATCATTTTACCCTTCAGCAGATTTTGACTCAAGATTTGAGCATGAGAAAGGTGTGCGCCAGAATGGTGCCAAAAAACCTCACAACTGAACAAAAAGACAATTGGATGCCGAGAGAATTGAAAAAAACCCAGGTTTCTTCAATTCTGTGATCACTGGTGATAAATCATGGCTTTTTGAGTATGACCCTGAAACAAAACATCAAAGCAAGAGTGGCACACTAACAAATTCCCTTGACCAAAGAAAGCTTGCATGAGCAAATCAAAAATCAAGTCCATGCTCATTTGTTTTTATGACAGTGTGGGTATCATTCACAAAGAATTTGTGCTGCCAGGACAAACTGTCAACCAAGTTTTTTATAAATAGTCCTTGTAAGGCTCAGAAAAAGGGTGCTTTATCTCAGACGGAACATTGTGGACACTTGGTTGCTCCTCCATGACAATGCCCGATCATACAGCCATCTGCATCAACCAGTCTGACAGAAAAAGGGATTTCTGTGGTTCCTCAGGCCCCCTGATCTCAGTCTTTGTGACTTCTTCTTGTTCCCCAAGAGCAAAATCCATTTGAAAGCAACTCATCTTGGCACTGTCAATAACATCCAAAAGAGCATAACTACGGAACTGCAGGCGATTCCAGTTAAGGCCTTCAAAGACTGGCAACAACACCTCCACCAATGTATAGATTTCCAAAGGAATTACTTTCAAAAGGATAATAATGTATAAAAATAAAATTGTCTCATTACTTTTCTTTTTTTTTATACATAATAATGTATAAAAAAAAATTTGTCTCATTACTTTTCTGCCACACCATGTATAACCTATTCTTTTTTAATAATGTATTTACTTGATGAATAATAAAACTTTTGCAAGATCTTAAAACAATTTTATCATCATGTAGTATATGCAATTTCATTATTTTCACATGTTAATATGAGATCATCTCATTCTCTTATTTTTAAAATTTGCTTTAACTGAAATTTTTATATTCATATAAAAATTTCATCGATTCATTGAAATAATAATAATATTTTTAATTAAAAAACAAATATGCAGTTATCTTTCATATTTCAAAATGATAAATTATATTTTAAGAGAAAATTACTGTGAAAATTAAACAAGCTATTTAATTTTTAAAAATTTCTAAGTGTACTAAATGTTTAACTGATTTTGTATTTAACGAGTTTGAAACTGGTATTAAATTTTAGAAATTTTAATTTTCTAATTACTTAGTATATTAAATTCCAGTAAAAAATTAGTTATCCAATAAATACAGTCATTTCATAATTAATGTTCATAATTGATTCAAATGATTCCATTGTTTAAATCAGGTTTAATGACATATTCCATTTTCTTATATGTATGTTGTAAGCATTTCCTAGTAACTGACCATAGAAAAATTTTCATATAATATAGTATTATCAGGGTCAGATCCTTGGGAGGCTATTGGAATTTAAGCCCTCCCAACTGACATACAATTTGTACAAAAATTAATTTTTGTTTTTAATTATTTTTAAAAACATTTACAATGCAAATATGGTTTATCAAACCATCCACAATACAATCATCTTGCAGATATTAATAAAATGTCCTTATACAAGTAATTATTCAAATATTTTCATTCCTCAGTTAGTTTCCTTTGGGTTCTGCCACAGAATATCATCATCATAATGTAGTAGTATAGGATGATAAAAAAATGCAACAAAGTACAACAATAAAATATAATGATTAAATAACAAAGTAAGTAAATTTTCCTTTCCTTTCTTGTTTTTTTTATTAAAATATATTAATTTATTGATTTTTTGTTATATTACATTTTATTTAAATAAAAATCATTCCAACAGAATCAGTATCCTTAATTTTAGTGTACTAACAGTGAAGAAACTTCCCTCTCTGGAAAATTGGGTTTCTCAAATTTATCTAGTCAAATTATAAATCAGTATGAATTATAATATATATATGTGTGTGTGTGTGTGTTTGTTTGTTGCAATTGTTGAGACATCATATTTGTCAGAATAATTGCTGGCATGTTATATTCCTCTTAACATGTTGCTTTTCTTCATATATCCATCTCAAAACAGAGCAGAATAATGTGAAATGTTTTTGATGAGATGAGGAACATTTGAATACTACTGATATGTAGTCAGTACCTTACTTACAAAGGAAAACACTAGTGTTTTCCTTTGTAAGTAAGGGACTGACTATAAAAATTATTATAAAAACGTCCCAACAATCAGTCACACTTAAAGGCAAAGTACAACAATGCAATGTTAAATGCAATATGCAATAAGCAATGAACATGCATTATGTAACAATAACTTGCATATTTACTAATGTTCAACTACAGCTTGAGTTCACATTATTATCACTTCAAAAGTGTAATAAAATATCTTTCTGCAGACCCACTGAAGCATGGTATTATTATTCTAATCTCAATTTTATAATAAAGATATAGTAACTTAATAATAAAAATAAAATTAATTCTACACATACTGCAACTCTTAGAATGTTTTTCTTGTCAATGTGGTTGATACCTGCATGTGTTCATGAATCTTTGTTAATAAATTCCATAATTAAAATAAAAATAATAAACATTGATTTGAAGATTAGTGCATCCAAGTATTACAACTGTATTTTATTATGATATGTACAGTACATGCAGTAACTGATTACATGTACTTACAAGAGGACAAACAACTTTTAACTCGTGGATAGGAATAGAACTATATTTAGGTCATAGTAATAGTAATATACATTAGAGTACAGCAATTGGAATTGGTAGAAGTTGTATCATTTCCTGTTCCCAGCCACCATACTGGTTAGTGTTGACTTGTATAAAAACATTTCTGACTTTGCATATTTGCATCAACTCATCAAAATTAAATCAACAATGGACAAATTTAATGGATATTTATTAGTGATGTAACGAATATTCGGTTACTATTCGGTATTCGGCCTATTTTTCACTATTCGGCCGAATACCGAATATTCAATCACTATTCGGCCGAATACCGAATACCTAAAAACAGGGGTAATAAATAACAAAAACACAGTAAATTAATCGTATTGGTATTTAGATTTAATGTTATCGAGTTAGTGTTGTTTGTTTATATTCATTTATAATTTGTAACATGCACAAAATAAAAAAAGTAATAATATTAGTCACAAGTATTCACAATTTATAATTACAAAGATCAGCACATGTACACGTCTATCGTTGGAGAATCCTCGCACATCTGAGGGTCTGACCCTGCCTATCCTTCTTTTTAAGCGCTCGTCTTTGCTCTTCCCTTTCTCTTTCCTCTATC
>NW_019384577.1:389703-390666 GCF_000671375.1 Centruroides sculpturatus | reverse complement strand
TGGAGGATGAGGTAGCGACCGTCTTAGATTATGAAAGCATGTATCCTTCAGTAATGATTGAGTCTTGTGTGGATGCGTTATTGGATTTCTTGTACATAAAGAACTCCCAGTTGCTTCTTTACACGCAAGAGCTAGAAGAACTGGCTAACCTGGTGTGCTGTGAGTCGTGCTTCATCTTTTGTGGTCAGATCTACAGACAAAAAAGAGGGGTTCCGATGGGGAGTCCCCTCTCAGGAATCCTTTGCGAATTAGTTGTCAGAAGACTAGAAAGAAGGGTTCTTCATGGGTTCAAAGATGATATCGTATATTTCAGCAGGTATGTGGATGACATTCTGATCTTATGGAAGAATAATAGGAGGGTGCATGAATTTATGAGTAGAATTAATGATAACAATGATGGGCTTAGATTGAGATTAGAACAAAAGAGTTCCATGAATGTGCACTTCTTGGACATTAATATCCGGTTTATGAAAGGGCATTTGTCCACAAGTGTTTATATTAAACCTACACACACACCATTATATATACCATCCCAGTCTATGGATCCGTATCAGTATAAGATGGCAGCCTTCCGAGCATTAATAAGGAGAGCTTATTTATATTGTGACCAAATTGCTGACAGAGAGAAGGAGATTGATAGAGTATTGCAGGTGGCCTGGGTTACAGAAAAAGTGTAATTGTTGGAATGCTTAAGAAGTATGAAAGGGGCATAGTAAAAAGAACTTTAAGAAATGTTCCTACTAGGCTCACAAAATTTACTTATAATAGTAGTATGAATAGTGTTATGAAGGAAATTGCTAGACGAAAGGAATCAAGAATGGTATTAAGAAGAGCCCCTAATTTGTATAAGATCTTGAGAAACGATAAGGATAATATCAGAGCGGAGGAGAGAGCAGGGGTGTATAAGATTCCTTATGAAAACTTACAACTGGACGTTAAAAAAGATTATATCGGCGTCACCAC
>NW_019384577.1:383795-388267 GCF_000671375.1 Centruroides sculpturatus | reverse complement strand
TAGTGTTGTTTGTTTATATTTATTTATAACTTGTAACATGCACAAAATAAAAAAGAAAATAATATTAGTCACATGTATTCACAATTTATAATTACAAAGATCAGCACACGTACACGTCTATCGTTGGAGAATCCTCGCACATCTGAGGGTCTGACCCTGCCTATCCTTCTTTTTAAGCGCTTGTCTTGCCTTCCCTTTCTCTTTCCTCTATCGCTCTAATCCACGTATGCCCGTGCATACATCATAATACGCGCTCATGGTACTTTCGATTCGTCACTTTTCCGTCGTAGAGTTCCCATATTACAATTACGTGACTCAGCCTGGTGATAACGGAGAAAAGAGACAGATAGGACGTCGGTATAAGTCACAGTTATGATTTCACAGATTCGAGACAGCTTGATAGCCCGAACGGCTCCAGGCTTTCGCCCGTGCACACTAAGTGACTTTCATTACAAGCATTTAGCTTTCCAAAGTCTATGACAACAATTGTTTGGCATTGACGGCCGTGAATTTCGTGCCAATAAGCTGCCTCGACTCGTTCGATTATGTTATCGACTCAATTTCATATTTATTTTCACATTTTCAGTTTGCGGTCCTTCTGTGAGACCTGAAAGGCCCCTGGGTCTAAATTAATAATTTATTAATTATGTTAAATATTGTCACCAAATATTACTTCATTTTTAATGAGAAAAATGACGTTTTAACGTGGGAAAAGGCAGATAACAGATGTTACTTCCTTTCACAGAAGTTAGAACATCCTCTGTTTTTCCCTTATCTGCGAAAACTCTCGTTTTGATGGGAAATGTTTACCCCTCACATATCCCCCTTTCCATCCGTTCTCACGGAGGAATCTTGCATGATGATTGGTCGCCGATCGTGACATATAAAGGAAATTTGTCAGAATTCGGGGAGTTCATCGACAGACATAGAGAGTGTCCGAACTCCATACATTTTCCTCCTGATGACCAACGTCCTTAGACGAGTCACATACAGAATAATTCCAGAGTTAGCACTTAGAAAATATACTTGGATTTGGTGCACATATTGATCTCCCATGGAAAAAAGTAAATGAACTTTATCTCCAAAGTGTCCCTTGCCTACAGAGAAGAAGACGAACGACAACTAAAACAGGTTGTATATTTGTAACGATTTTGTGAGCTCTCTCTCTCGATCGTGAATCGGGTATAGTATAAGTCCATGCCTATATAGTGTATCTTAATTGTCGTACTTTTATCCCTCGTTCATTAGTATTTGTATTAGTTTTTATTTTCTTTGGTCTTATTAAATTTATTGTTGTTTGTTTATCAAACGAAATGTCTCTTAGTTTGAATCGTAATAAGATCTCATACGTGTGTTAATCCGCGTATAATAAGATTTATTAACTGGTGTCACAGGAATCCTGACGTAGATCCAAATCTCGCGATTAGGATCGTTTATAACAGCCCTCCTATAAAAAGTAAGAGAACTGGTCTTACTGACTAGTGCCTGTAAGTGGAGTAACCTACTTTATGTCCTGGCTGATCTCACACTTCTCTGTTCTTTTTCCGTTATTTACACGTGTAGGTCATTTCATTGTTATCCACATTTGATATCATTTATCACATACTTCCATGACACTGTTGTCTGTCCGCTACAACTGCCAAGAATTAACGCGATTGGCGAAGCGTAGTGACAGCGGGCCAATAGAGAGCAGGATCCTTGCCATAATGCGGTTTGCGCGCCAATTTTCGTACATGTGTTAATCAAGCCGAATAGTTTGGCCGAATATACTATTCGTTACAACACTAATATTTATTGGCATCAATGGTTAAAGAGGAATTATAGGCTGATAATGACAACTAGAAAATGCAACATGAGCAAGAAATTGCACTTTTGCAGCAAATAACAAGCAAGTCAATATCGATCATTGGTTTAATTTGAGGTTTTGATTCATGTCGACTTATAGTTTTGATTAGATCTGCTTAACAAATCCAAGACAATTTGGAAACTTTATAATTGGATGAATCTGTGGCACCTGATGAAAGCAATGATGATAGTAATAGATATGATGAGCAGCTATAACTTCAGCAACTCCAGAAATAATGACAGCCATTGTTCACTCTTCCAACAACTTACTTTAATTAGGCTTCAATCACTTGCCCATTACCAGTTATCAGTCCCTTTGTTTAAAGAATTTCATCATTGCTCCAGGTACAAAACAATGGATCACAGACAGGGCTGCCAAAATTTCTCTCTCCAATGGAATATTGTTAAGAATTTGGTACCATATTTTGTCAAAAATGTACTCAGCAAGGTAATGGAGTAATATGCACTCATTCACCCAATGTGCCTGGTATGAAATTGTGTTTCCATCACTTCTAAAACCACTACTTTGACTGCCTCAACCCTTCTTCCCCTTAAACTTCTACCAGTTCTATCAATATTTGTACTACTGAGAGCAATATGTCAAGAGCACATTCACCAAGCTCTGCAAGTTAAAAGTTGTATATGTTCCTTTGTTAGATATGATGTTATGTAGGCTTATATATATATTCTATAAACCAATATTCCATTGCCATCATTTTTTATGTTCAACTTGCAACCAATTTAACTTACAACAAAGTTTTGTTCCAGGGCTCCCTTTATAAGTTGGAAACTATCTATAATCAAATAGCACTGCAGTTCCAAATTGATGTAAACAATCAGTCCACGATTATATGAATATATAGACTGATTAATGCCAAATAAGTGTTTAATGCATTCTCATCCATCTTTTGTTTCTCTTTCTTTAGAGCCAAACAGCTCAATTCCTGTACCCTAGCTTAATTTGATTGTTTGATTTCATCAATCCACTCTTGAAGTGGTCTTCCTCTTTTATTGGTGCCTTCCCTGGGCCCATGAAGAAGACAAGCCCTGGATTATGCATTTATCATTCATCTTGCATATGTAGTCAAAAAGCTGTAACTTTCAATTATTTTCTGAAGAATTAAAAAAATTTTTCTATATACCTCATTTTTAATCCTTTCCATCCATCCTAAGCTATGTACTTTTTATTAAAATCCTCTCAAATGAAAAAACTCTTTTCCTAATGTATTTCATCAAAATCCATAACACTCATCCATATAATGCACAAGAGAAGACAATAAATTTAATATTGTTTTCTTGCTTACTGCACTATTCTTCCAAATTTTATCTATTCTTTTAAATTCAAGTTTGCTTTGATCAATCTAATCATTACTTCTTTTCTGCAGTCAAGACTTCACCAGTAATGATAAATGGAGAATTTCTTCTCAATTTATCATTACTGGTTTTGTTATGTTCATCATCTTAAACACTTTTGTCTACATTTTTCTTCAAATTTAGTCTAAATCTCATTCTCTTTTCATCAAATCTTCACCAATCCTGCTTATGGGTAATGGTTGTATTTTATTAAAATAATTATTTTTAAAATTCTTTTGTTGTATTAGATAGAAATCGATTTCAGCTATCAGCAGAATATATCAGAAAGATGTGTTATCTCAGTGAAATTTCTATAATTGCTTTGGAAAGTTCAAAATTTATTGCACAATTATCACTCATCCACATCCACTGCTACTGAATATCCTGAATTTGGAAATTTGCATATAATCTAGTTCTGGCTTTTGGAGATATATATATATATATACAGTAGAGCGTCGTTTATCCAAATCAATTGGGGACTGGGGCTTAAATATTTGGTGACAATATTTAACATAATTAATAAAATTATTAGATTTGAAATACTTTCAAATACTTAAATAAACAAGAGACCCACGTATGTTCGCTTCGACAAACAAACGATGCTTTGTGGGCATCTTACAATATCTCGCTACTTATAGCAAAATTTGGAAAACCGCATACTATCCGAGAACAAATAATTTTGCCAGCCATTGAAGAGGTGTTAAGAACTGTTCTACAAAAACCTGCATATGATATACCGGTAATCAAAAAAATTCCTTTGAGCAACAACACAGTTCAAAGAGTATTCGCGTTTTTCATGAACTATAGAGGGCGCTGTATTTTTACAAAATGGCTACTTTATCTGGGTCGTTTGTTAGTAGTCAATGTAAAATGAATTATATATTACTATCTGATATAATGAAATATGCTACTTGTAGCAGTTCATCGAGAAATTTTATAGAAGGAGAACAAGTATTACTAGCAGGACACGTCATTTTATGTGGTATTATCGAGAAAAACGAGCAAGATCGTTCTGTACATTTTTGTGCTCTTTGTCTGCAAACATCAGCATTGACTTCTATCCCACACAAAATTACTGGAATTTTAAAGTTTATCGACATATCATATAAAATTGAATAGAATTACATTTTATTGAAAATAATCCTAAAGTATAGATTAAAAACGAATACAAATACTAAATTACTTTATACTTAGACTCTATGCAATCTTTTTCAGTTTGACTTTTTAATACTATCGAATTACAATAATCTAAACATATTTATAAAAACATGATA
>NW_019384577.1:342720-382292 GCF_000671375.1 Centruroides sculpturatus | reverse complement strand
ATGGTATTAAGAAGAGCCCCTAATTTGTATAAGATCTTGAGAAACGATAAGGATAATATCAGAGCGGAGGAGAGAGCAGGGGTGTATAAGATTCCTTATGAAAACTTACAACTGGACGTTAAAAAAGATTATATCGGCGTCACCACCAGAAGCTTGGGAGTAAGGCTCAAGGAACATAGATATGCCATAAGAAAAGCGTCTAATTCAACGGTTTTGTCACAAATGGCGCAAACACAAGGATCTGAGGTGAAATGGGACGAGGCAACAATCATCAAACCTCTGTCTTCCCCAACTCTAGCAATGACGGCAGAAAAAATAGAAATATACAGAAGTAAGATAAGAGAAGGCTGTTTAAATGCGAGGGATTCTGAGAGCCTACCTTCGGCATGGAAATATTTGGTTAAGAAATTTACTACAAACTCTGACCAGAATTAATACATTGAAGATTTATGTTATTTTTGTTTTATTGTTTTATTTTAATTTTTAAATATTCTTCCATTATTTTTTCTCTTGTAAAATTTTTGATTTAAATTTTTATGTTCTATTCATGGAACATTTACGTTCCGTTTTAGTTTTCAACCTGAAGATGCCCTATTAATTAGGCTGAAAACGTTTGTTGTTTAAAAATTATGTTTATTTCTCGGCAAAAAAGGTGTTTTGTTTATCTTTATTTAGTTGCTGAGCGCTTTTGATATTGAACCTCAATATATATTAAAATCCATTTATGATCTAATTCAGGATAAATTTAGTCAGCTAAATATTAAGATTAAATCAATTAAATCAGAAGTAAACATATTGAAAGAAGAGAACAAGAATTACAAAGAAGAAATGAAGAGAATTAATCAAAAGCTACAAGAACTGGATGAAAAATCAAAAAATAATAATCATCTTAAAGGTATGTTTGAATTTGAAATTGATAAACTTGTAAACGAGAAAACTAAAAAGAATATAATCATTATAAACTACCCATTCAAATCACTAAATTACTCACAAGAAATTAATCTATTCATAAATAATGATTTAAGATTAAAAAATAATGAAATAGAAGGACTAATCAAATTAAATAATAGAGAAAATAAACCTATTGTCAAATCATTTCTTGAGTCTGTTAATGCAAGAAATAAGATTCTTAGAAAATTTTGGCGGTTGAAATCAAACTTAGTTGGTGAGGACAAGGAAAAAAATAATATTTACAGCCGATCGAGGTTAAGAAGGAAATATCTACAGATTAGAATTAAACAGGAAAAGTTAAACAAGAATAAAATAATAGTTAGAAATGATTATTATATAAAACACAACTTAAGACATACTACGACATTAATTCGATAAGAGCATTCAAATAGACCATTTTTTAGGAGTAGTTTTTGTTCATAGATTCAGAGGAGGACGGGAAAAAAAGACGTAATATACTTAATACGGAGACAACCCAAAGTTACTCGAATTTTGTCCAGTATTCCAAAATGAGTTCGGAGAATTGGGCTGATAAGGATAATAAGAATAATTTTACGTCTGTAAAAAATACAAACAAAGGCAGAGAGAATTTAATTATAAGTTTTTGGAACATTCAAGGACTTCAAGGAAAAATGTTCAGTGAGCCAGTAAAAAATCATATAAAATCTCATACTATAAGTGACCTCACGGAAATCTGGATTGCTGAATTGAGTAAAGACGACAAAGTGTTTTTAGAATGTGAAAATATGAGGTTGTACAGCGGAGGTCAGAGGACAAGTAGAATGGGCAGTCCAGCAGGTGGTCTATTATTGTTAATTAAGAGGAACTTTGGAAAACTTTTTAAACATTGCATAACAGATAAATTTATTTTTGTGGTGATTGAGCTGGAACATAGAATTAATATATGTTGGAAAAATTATATTTATCAATCTGTCCCCTTCTTCAGATATAAAGTTGATATTAAATGAAGTCCAACAAAACATCAATCAGAATTGATAATAATTAATAATAAAATTATCGAATTTTCTAAGTAATTGCCTATGGTGTCAAAAAATAATTTCAAAATTCCATATGTTTTGTGGCTATAAAGACGCAAAGGAGCTAGCACAGAGTCTTGAACTACACCTTTTACTTAAATGTACTAACGAAAAAGCTATGTATGTAGTATTCCATATAACCAAGATCGATACAATTTATAGACAATACAAATATGCTCACAAACTCATGTTGATGTAATAATTTTAATAACTAAAACAATAATAGAAATTTAATTATAGTGTACATATGTAAAGTAAAAATGCTTTCATTTGTAGCACAAATTGATCCTCTCTAAAGTGTATTTACAAAGTTATACTATAAACTTATCAGACCATGTGATAGAGATCCTGGTTTAACTCAGGTTAGAAGATGTATATTTTAGTGATAGTAAGATTTGATTGTTACTAATATACATCACTTATAACTGGCCACGGCCTTAATAAGAATAAAAACTGATTGATTGATACTGTATAAACATACACTGAGCATTCTAGAACATTTTTTTTCAGTCATTTCTACAAAAAAAAATCTTAATGTCTAAATTTCACCTTTACAATCAGAATGTTTTCAATATGTAACATACATTGTTCCAGTCTTCATTTTTTTCACATTTTGTTAACTACAGTAAATTTTTGGACACCAGTAAAATAAAGGACTATTATACAGGGTGTATCAGAATGACGTTTAAAAAATTTGGGGGATTATAGAGGATGAAATTTTGAACGTTTTGATATAAAGAACCCATAGCCAGAAATGTGATATAAAGTTTCTACAGCGGTAGGAAGTGCTTGACCGCCCTTCACTTTGGTAGCTACCCTTCCATCCATTGACGTCATGTTATTGTTCTTGACTTTTTCCTCTGAGGTTATGTAAAGTCCCTTGTGTACGCAACACCTGTAGGAACAGTTCAAAAGCTTACGGAGCGCATCTTTACAGCATTTAATACCATCAGAGGAGAGTGTGGCATCTTACAGAGAATCGGACAAAACATGGTTCATCTTTGCACATCATGTAACAAAGTTGATGGTCGTCACATTGAACATTTACTCTAAAGTAGTGCAGCCACTGATTCGATGTGCAGTTTGATTGTACGCTATTGTTTTGTCAATAAAACTTGCCATAAATACTGTATTCTGCTGTTTCATTCAGCATACCGACTGCAAAGTGTTGTAAAAACTTTATATCACATTTCTGGCTATGGGTTCTTTATAATATACAGAACAGCCAACAAATCTTAAGTGGAAACAAGTCTAAAATGTTTTTGATTGTTTGGTTTATCATAAAAATGCTTAAAAGTAAATAATTTTTTTTTATTTTTATTTTTTTATAACTTCCATGTAGTTAACAAACAAGTTGCAGCTGCACAATGGAATGAAATTATAAAATACTAAATCCAGAACCTGTTACTGATGTAATTTGCATGAAACAACCTTCCTTTCACAAACGTTTTTGAGCTATCGAGGTAGCTCTTCTTCAGGTAGAGATAATTCCGACGGAATACTTAAAAAAAAATAAAATAAAAAAAATGGAATGTAGATATTTAAACAAAAAACTGAAAACTCGTATAACGGAAATCATCGAGACAATCCTGCACATTCATGCACTGATGTTGATATTTAAAGATCGTTGTTTATAAGGGCCTGCTACGCTAGAGAAAGATTAAGTTCATCTTTCCGGTTTATACACGTGGTCACGCGATTAGCCCTGAAGATGAGTATGGCTTCCCACCATTTTAGATGTTCAAGGTGGGGAGTAGTGTCAATGATGTCAGCTTTGTCAAACTCCAGTTCGATATCGGGATCAGATGCAAAGGTGGTCAGGGCTGTGGTGTAACGCTCGTGTCAAAGGTCCACTTGATGTTCCTGTATTCTAGTGTTTAAAGATCGCTTGGTTGAGCCGATGTACACAAGGCTCTTGTCACATCTGTTATCTTTCAGTGAGATAGAGTACACACCGGGAAGTCTGCTACAAACCGGATAGCCCTTTCCATTTCTGAGGATGTCGAAGATTGTTGGGCATCTTCTATAGGCTATTTGTAACTGTTGTTTTCCGGCAATCTCGGTGTATATTGCTTTAACATATGGGTTAAAGGTGACTGGGAGGCGTGTACTGTCATCCTGGTCAGTGTTGGTCTTCGTAGGCGTAGTGGGTGCATACTGTAAGCGTTGATGTCACTCAATTAGACAGTGTGTTAAACCCTGGTAACCTTGTTTGGCTGCTACCCTCTTAATATAATTCAATTCAGTGATAAAGGCTTGCATGGTGAATGAGTGGAAAAATGCTCTTCTAATCAGAATTCCCACTCATCCACCACACAAGTCCTGACAACCGAATTAGCCCGCATCAGGAGGATAGCAACCGAGCACGGGTTCCTAAACATGCCACTCCACTTAATAGAACGATACCAGTGCCGGAAACACACCTTGACCACAGATAATTTCGCCGACCCACAGTAAGACAGTTTGGCAAGAGTCCCCATCACATTCAACCCATACCTTAAGACAATACATAAGAGGATAGCCAGAGAACATGGGATACGGTTGGCATACAGAAGATGTCCCATGATTTTCCATATCTTGCGAAATGATAAAGACCCTTCCAATTGCACCAGACTCCCCGGAATCTATTCTATCCCAATCAGGGACAACAGGCAGAACGAAGACTTGTTATACATCAGCTTGACCAAATGTTCCTTGAATACCTGCCTATGTGAACATCAGGCGGATATCCGACACGGGAGACTAACCACAGCATTGGCCACGTATGTGTCAGATCTCGAGGTCGAAGCACGATTCAAAAAAGCTACTGTTATCATCAACACACCACACCAAGAGCATCTCAGGTGGCTAGAGGCCAAGACTATCTACAATGCCAGCCAACTAACCACGTGCATTAACCGGAAGGAAGAGCTGACTCTGTCTCTGGCCTGGCAATCACTGTTGGATGCCAACCTGCCACTTCCTCCCCCACCATGCAACCGCGCATGTCAGAAAACACCCACCTCATCGGAATTGACACCCGATCCCAACAAATAGAATACACTCTGTCCAGGAAATTCCAGTCGACCTGAAGAAGAGCAAAGAGATCGCTCAAAAATGTTTGTCAACAGCGGTATATAGTATATACACGTTACACACCAGTTACAGGTTCCAGACAGTTTAGTGTACATTTCACCCCAGTGCTGAGAGTAGAATAGTTTCTGTAGAAAATAATGTAACTAACAAGAAAGTAAAACCTGAAACTGACACTTTTTAAAAGAGATATTTAACATTTATTTTATTTATATATTCATATCGTATCATCTAAACAAGATTTAGTAAATCACAACACACAATGTTGGGGTGTAGTCAATAATGTACCTGTACCTTACGAAACCGATGAGCAGTGTGCAAAGAAAAAACAAAACAAAAATCCACCATGAACACTTTTGAACTTCCCAAAGGAGTTCTTTAGGCATTAAATAAATGTCCGATGGAATATAAAAGCTTTCAAATACAACCATTTGAACAGTTCATCATTCAAATTGAATACACAATAAATTTTTTTAATGCCTGAAGAACTCTGAGGAGTTCAAAAATGTTCATGGTGAATTTTTGTTTTGTTTTTTTCTTTGCACACTGTTTCATAAGGTACATTATAAACAAGATTTGTCAAAAACAAAAAATGACTGTTTTTAACTGAAATGTTTGTTAAAACATTGTAAAAAAAATACAAATAATAAAGACTTATACAAATAAAAATATTCATACAGTCTTGCTTGTCATCCTTTACACAATCATTTACATAGCTATAGGCAGGGAAGTAGATTATATGGAAAGATTGACTGCCAATATGGATCAAGTTTCCTGTGATTGTGAAAAGGATGACATGGAAGACTATACAAATATTTTTATTTGTATAAGTCTTTATTATTTGTATTTTTTTACAATATGTTTTAATTAATTAAGAAATATATTTCATCCTGAATGTTTTAAATTTTTTCTTTATAAAATGTTTGTTTTAAACTGCAAAATATTTAATTGAAAGAAAAAATTTGTTGTAATGAAGATTACCTTCATTTAAAATATACCAACAATCCACTGAATTAAGATAATTTGTGTCATTGTGAATTTATCAATAACAATTTAATACAAAAGGAAAGATAATTAATTGATAATCAAAATCAATACGAAATATTCAACATATAATATATTTAATATGTTTATTAAACTTACCTAATTATGTGAATCAATAACAAAATTTTTCTCATTTCAATATGCTTGAACAAAACTTCT
The DNA here is from genome assembly GCF_000671375.1 of Centruroides sculpturatus. Lineage (NCBI taxonomy): Eukaryota > Metazoa > Arthropoda > Arachnida > Scorpiones > Buthidae > Centruroides > Centruroides sculpturatus. The sequence goes on along the minus strand of NW_019384577.1, from coordinate 376,029 downwards.
GATTCTCTTATATACACACACAAACAAACAAACAAACACACACACACAACTTTTGTAGCAATACAAAACTCATTTTTATTTAAAAGACTTTATTTCAAACCCATAACTTAATCATAATTACTGTAATAATTATGAAATATTTTAAATATTAAAAATAAATTATCTAGAAATAATTTATTTTAAAACATCTAACTACATTTATCATTACTGAACATAATTGCTATAAATTTGTCTCAAATAAATATATTAAATCAGTTAAATATCATTTACATTATCATTCTTAATTATAATTGAATTCAGAAAATAAGCAAACAAAATATCATGCAGTGTTAGAATAGTAAATAAATAAAAAGCATTCAATATATCACCTGAAACAGAAACAGGGCCTGTCAGAGGAGAGAGTTCCTTGCAACTGTTAGCATTATTATGGCATGCTGTTAGTTGGGGTAAAATAAAAACAAAGGTAAGTGTGCAATAATTAATTGGAACAAAGAAATCAATGCATGCAGTTAAAAGAGTACTAATACTCATTACATGTTTAAATCTCAATCAAATCATTCTTTACACTATTTTAGTAACTGCTAATAACAGGATAAAAAGCATTCAAAATTCAAAACAGTTTATTTGAAAAGATTTTTTAAATGGCTAATTTCAATTTTTTTTTAAAAATATAAATAAATTCAAGTTACAAATTAATTTTAGAACAAAATTTTATATTATAATAAATCACCAGATAAAACTATTGAAATTTTTCATGCAATATTCACGATAATTTTTATCAAAATAAAATTACAAGTAAAATTATCAAATAAATTCTTAGATGTTAATTCTTTTCAATTAAAGTATAATTAATCAAGGACCAGAATTCACCATGGTGCTTAATTAAAATATTAAAAAAACTAAGTAAATGTAGATAATTTACAAATGAACCTACTCATAAATCAGTGTTAAAAATGATATTAATATTTCTAAACTTTCATAGAATTCTTTTCTATAATTTAATATCACCTAATCTCTCAACTTATAGATGAATATTACAAAAATTACATTTTGTCTCCTTTCAAATTTTATATACACAGGTATCCCTCATATAATATGGTAGATACATTCCAAAAAAGTGCCTTGTTATGTAAATTCATGCTATACGAAACAAAGTACTAATGCAAAACATAGGATTATGTTCCAGAAGTTACAAAAGTATACTATTCTTTTTCATTACTGACAGAAAAATGTTTATTAAAGTAATCAATACTTTATTTCCAATCAATAATTAACTAACAAGCACAATTAAATGTATTGCTAATATTAATTTTAATTAAACAAGGGCATTTTCTTTTTTCAAAGTATAGTCATCTTCTGATTAACATCAACAGTAAAGCTCAGAAATATCAGAAATGTCTTAACTTTTTAATTTTTATCATAATTTCCTATGGATGACAAAATAAAAATACATCATTAATCAATAATTTGTTCTAGCAAGTCATGTATGTTCAGTTAAGTAATGAATGATTTTTTCCAGAACTGTGCTCAAATACCAACTTGTTTCAGTTGGGAACAGTTTTAGTACCAAGATACCGCTGTATTTTGTTCATCATTTTTACAAATGATTACTTACCTACAATTAAAAAAGTTTAATAACACTACCTAAAAATATTTAAATAAACTTTACTAAATAGGAAGGTTAATATATAAAAACAAAACACAGTGACAGTCTTAAGAGCTAAAGTCTGAAATCAATGACAACAACACTTGGTTAATCGGAAAGCTAGGACAAGGGCATTCTACTATCTGTTTTCATTAAAGTAAACATGATGAAAGACACAAAAACTGAAAATTTCAATATTCTAAAATCTGTGGGCAAATCTGCAACAACATGCATGCTTACTTGAAACTTGAAAAAAATCAAACAACAAAGTTTACACTTAAAAATTGTGAAATTTTGTATAAAGGATTTCCAAAACTATGTTAGAGCAAAACCAGAAATCATGTTGCAAAGGAGATATCTCCAATTTTCAAACCATGTTAGAGTGAAACCAGTGGCGTAGCATGGGTGTCAGCCGCCAGGGGTGGAGGAAAATTTCGCTGCCCCCTTATTTAGGTATCTCAATTTAAAAGAGTAAAATTCAGTTTCATCACAGAATAAGTAATGAAAAATTCCGCGCTAGTGTTGCCACCTTTTTAAAATCACCGACCCTGAAGGCAGGTGAGGTTTGTTCGAACAGAAGTTCCTGACACATGCGTATATAATTTTGCAATGAAGAATAATTTGCAGTGCATGCTGGTTCTAAATCAGTTACAGTTAGCGACTAGGGAGACTTGGGTAGGAGTAACGTAAGTAATCTAGATGACTTAGCCGTATTGGATATTGGAGGCGTATATGAGTATGAATGAATCATACAAGAAAAAAAAAAAAAAAAAAAAAAAAGGTCAACAGGTTGCGCACGATATCCCTGGACGGGAGTTAGATGGTAATACTATTCCCACTATTCCATGCTCATTTCAATTGGTCCGAATCATAGGTGGACGAAAATATAAATTAAAATGGTTCAAATTCTTACAAGATATTATTATTATTTATTGTCAAATTTTTCCGCCCCTGCCGCCCCCACTACACTACGCTACTGAGTGAAACATTGTTATAGAAGTACTGTGTGTATGAGGGATACCCATATATATAATTTATTTTAAACTGATATTCAAGATTAATTCTTATGCAATTTTCTAAACAACAATGTTGATGTATTGCATAAAATAAAGATAAACTTGTGTGTGAATTCAGATTACTTAAAAACCAAACTTAATATCTTATGTAAGATAAAACAACGTATCTTGATTAAAATTTCAATCAAAACAGCAAACAGTTTGAGAAAGTTGTTAACTTTCTCAAACTTTTTGGCTGAAGTTCTAAAGTTATATTTGCAATAATGTTTGAAAACATTTAAATAAAATATGTAGTTAAATTTTAAAAATTAGATATCCTATTTATAAAAGCATTTTTGGAAAATTTTAAAAGTATCTGAATTAAAATTTATGTTCTGGTTCCTTGTTAAGAATATAAAAAAAAAGTGTATGTTTTTAACAAGTCACATTGTTATTTAAAAAATTGTTCTGTTGTCTTGTTTTCACAGTATAATCTGTAAAGATAAAATTTGTCTGAAGATATTATTTAATGAATAATATAAAATTTCTAAACACACAAGTATATCTACATGAGAATTATAGTAAAAATAAAACAAGTAAAGGTAAGTGTTTTTATATTATAATTAAAAATATAGATCATAAATCATAAATTTAATAAATATATACATGTCTGCAATAAGCAACAAAAGTTATTTTATTTAATTAATAATCATAGCATCAAGAAGAAATTTCTATTATAAAGTTCACCAACCTTTTTATTGGAAGATTCATTTCTATTAATAGCATATTATAATTAAGACAAATATTATGCTAAAATACTTAAATTATTGTACAGTAAAATAATCCATTTATAAAAATAAATAGTACTGTATTCATGATTAAATTTATTTCATGACATAATCACAAAATAAATTCATGATTATAATAAAATAAAATCTAAAGGTGCCTTTTTTTTATAGAAACAAAATATTTTAACTTAAATGTTTACAGAACTTTAAAATTTTAATCATAAAAAGTAACAGAATAATAAAAAAAATATTCATATATTAACTCTCACAATAATTAACAATTTTTTTTGTAATAATGGAAACAAGTAATTTTTTGAAAATATCAAATTAATAAAAATAATTTTGTTCTTGATAAAAGAAGTTTGTAAATAATTTATCTTAAATCTGCTAAATTGCAATTATTCAAAAATATAATTGCTCATCAACTTCCTCTTAAAACTAAAACTTAATATAAGGTATGTAAAGCTGTTTAATTTATTATAAAACTAAGCATTTTTGAACTAACACATCTTCAGAAACAATTAAAAAAACACTAAAACAAAATAATCAAAATCAAAAATAGTAGTAAATACTTCATAAACTTATTTAAATTTAGATAGTTTTGTTTATAATTTATTCTAACAAATTATTAAACAACATATAAAAATTTTATTTACAATTTCATTCAATTAATAATTCAATCTTATGTTGAAGTCCATAAAAAAACTGATTATTTTTAGCATAAGTTTTTGTATTTAAATTCCAATATAATATTTTGGAATATTAATTTTTATATAATTTGAGTTTTTTCTTTTTGTCTAAACTAATTGGCAAGATTAGTTAGAATTTAAAAGTAACTGATTCAATTTCACATTTGTTTTCTTATTTGTGTTAAATTAATGAAACTAGTGATGTATATAATCATTGGAAGCCCACTAGGGTTGCCAACTTCCAGAATTTTCAACAATAGTTGGAATTCCAAACATAGTGTCAAAAAACACTAATTTAAAAATAATGATTAGCAAAAAGAAAAACTCCCTTCTGAAGCCAGAGACCAATGCAATTAAAGTTTCATTCTACCGCTCTAGGGAATTTTCAGAGACAGTCAACTCTGTTCCTCACCATTCTGTCACACTCCATGTGGGCATGATCAAACTCATATTTGGTAAGATTAAGACAGCTATTTTAGTGCCCACAGGGCAGAAAGAGAAATAAAAACAAATTAATCTAGTGGGAATGAAAATAATTCAGGTTACAATTAGGGATTCCAACCTCTCAAGAGAAAAAAAAAGGGGGGTTGATATAAGGCAGAAAACACAACTCTGTTTATTCTTCAGAACAATTTTAAAAAATTAACTAAAGTTCCGTACAGTTGGAGATATCCAACAGTTGGCAACTTTAAAGTCCACACAACAGAAAACTGGAGAGACTATCACAGATAACACTTTACTCAAAGAATATCTGAGCAGTTCCTCTTAAAAGTTAATAAATACATATTTCTTAAAAGATAAAATCTTTTTTTTAAATACTAATTGGGCTCATGCTTTTACATCTATTATAGGTATGTCTCAGATATTACAAATATAGATCAAGCCAAAGTGAATATAATCAAAATACTGCACTTTATCAGAAAAAAATATAGTTAGTTTGAAAATACACACACACATTTTAATTTTCCATAACATTAGGATAGATGGGAAATTAGCTAGGGCAGGAATTCCCAATGAGATTGGTGAAAGTTTGAAAGAAGATCAAGATGAGCAAATTAGATGTATGTATGTATGTATAGGGTACAATATGTATTTTAAATTTAATTAAATGTTTTTTTATTTAAATATAAATTTCAAATAAGCTACAATTTTAATGCTTGTTTAACAATTTTTTTGTGTCATGAAATGAAAGATATCTTCAACTTTTCAATTGTCTTATTCATGTACAAGAGTCTCACATATAAACTGTGATATTGCCATGTTTATGTGAGCACTTTTATCTTGCCATTTAATTATCTTACTGATCAAATCTCATTTATGTGCATTTGTTTGCATCCATAAACTCATGTAAAAAGAATACACTATAATTTGCCAGTTGTTAATCTAATTGTGCATATAGCTTATAGTTAGCCATTTATATTTTGAGCTATATGTAACATACAAAGTGTAATACTATGGGATGCCAATTATCTTAATAAACTGGAACCAAGCACAATTTTCATATAATTGAACATTGATCTATTAATTAATGTGGACATGCATATCATACAATATAGTAATATACAAATTTAAATAAATAGTACAATACCTCATTTGCAAAAGTAATTGTATATTTTTCTTTGTGCAAATTTGACCAATTTTTGCACCATGATCTCAGACTTGTTTTAATAGTAGTAATTGTATAGAACAACACTGTTGTTTCTAATGCAACATTGCTGTTTCTAATGAAACAAATGCATCAGCTTGCTTTGGACCTTTACCGTTTTCTTTTTTGTCATTGTCTTCATCCATTTTGTTAAACTTGTAGACATCATCAGACATTCTGTCACATGTCACAATATCATCTTAATTTAGAATCTAAAATCTGATAACGTTCGCAATAATAGGGACGTTGAAAATGTTTGCAATAATAGAATATAAACACTCTGGTTATTTGGTTTAAGTAAGTCGATTTTAAAATCTGAAATCATTATCTTCACTGTCTAACCACATACATCATCTTCACTGCATTCTTCAAATACAGAAATCATCTGGAACTCCTCAATAAATTTACACTCTCTTCATCAAGATTATCTTCATTACCTTCTGATGATCAATGCTTCCTTTAAGCATTTTTTAACTTCTCCCTTGTTAAAGAATCCAAAGCTTCAGCTTCATTGATAACAGTGGCGTAGTGTGGGTGTCAGCCGCCCGGGGCGGAGGAAAATTTTGCCCCCCCCTTATTCAGGTATCTCAATTTAAAAGACTAAAATTCAGTTTCGTCACAGAATAAGTAATGAAAAATTCCGCGCTAGTGTTGCCACCTTATTAAAATCGCTGACCCGGACGGCAGGTGAGGTTCGTTCGAATAGAAGTTCCTGACGCATGCATATGTCATTTTGCAATGCAAAGAATAATGTGCAGTGCATGCTGGTTCTAAATCAGTTACAGTTAGCGACTAGGGAGACTTGGATAGGAGTAACGCAAGTGACCTATCTGTATTGGCTATTGGAGGTGTATATATATATGTATGTATGTATGTATGTATGTATGTATGTATGTATGTATGTATATGAATAAATCGTACAAGCAAAACATAAAAAATAAAAAAAAGGTCAACAGGTTGTGCACGATATCCCCGGACGGGAGTCAATTCCCAGACTATCCAGATGGATGGTAACACTATTCCGTGCTCATTTCAATTGGTCCGAGTCGTAGGTGGACAAAAATATGAAATAAAATGGTTCAAATTCTTACAAGATATTATTATTATTTATTGTGAAATTTTGCCGCCCCCTAAAAAGTGCCGCCCCCACTACGCTACTGATTGATAATGCTTTCTTAATCATTCTCTGCCAAAAACAAATGCCATATAACTTGTTTTTAATAAATCCTCTTAAGTTTCTCAACGTTTTACCTTGATCCATTGGTTGAAATACAACAGTATTGTTTATGGAAGATATATTATGCAGAAATCATTGTCAACAGCCTTAACAACTTCAGTGAATGGATGAGAAAATGTATTGTTCAATAGTAATAAAATTTGCTTTTTTCCTTTCATGTTTATGAAGACTTAACATTTGATATGAAGTGCTTAGTGTACAATTCAATAGAGAGATCTGTATTCATTCATAAACTCTTCTTTGCATTGTAAACTAGAGAACTAGAGAAATGAAAGCAGTATTTTTAGAACAGCAAGGCACTTTGGATTTCTCAATCACAAGCAATGGAAAAGTAATCCCTTCAGTAACTGCACTAGCATTAACCACAATATATAATCATTTATCATGCAGCAAACATTTATTATTCTAACAGTTTCAGTCTTCTTAACCAATCTTCAGGATATATCTGAAAGCTTTGTTCTCTTTAAATTGTAAAATTCAAACATCTCCTGAAGAAAGTTGATTAAAAGACCAAAACCATTGGAATAATACCATATTTTGCAGATTGTCCAGCATGTCAATCTAACTGGGGAAGACTGTAAAATCAGATATTTCTGTATGGCATGCCTGTTTATACTGAGAAATGCTGGCATGCCTGTTTATACTGAGAAATGCTGGCATGCCGTTTAAGTGAGGTTATACATCCCTTTCTAGAAAACACATGGGGGGAAAAAATGAATGAGTTTTTATTCTAAAGCTGAGAAACTGTTGGCATTATATCAAAAACTAAAATTATATGTTTAATTTCTACATTTTGTCTTCTTTCTAACAATGTAAAATACTTGTGGAATGCCAAAATGCATTTTTTAAGTTTATTTTTTGTAATTTGATAAAAAAAAAACAAACATATCAAATTTCAGAAACTCAGTTAAAAAAATTAAAAAATATATATATTTACTTACATTTTTTATTTGATAGATATGTTTTCAAAATTGAACAATATTCAAACTAAATTGCAAGGAAAAGATTAATATAAGTTAAGCTCAATCTGTTTTCTTGGCTTTCATTCCAAACTTGACTTGTTTGTATCTACAATGCATCAAATGAATTTTTGTTATTTTGATATCATAATGATAACTTGAATGATAAAAGGTCCTGCCAGTAGACGCTATGGGCTTGTTCTGCTTATTTTGAATGCTGCACACTATCATTTAGCAGTAGAAAATTGATAAAAACTTATTAAACATGATGCTTTATAACAAAATTATAATCAACATGTTTCGTGTGTTCTATGCCATCTAGATTAATCAAAAAGCATATAAACTGAAAACAACATAAAACTGAAAAAAGTTTCAATAATATCATATAAACAGAAAACAACACAATGTGAAACCAAGATGAAAATGCAATATAGTACTTGAATCTCAATGATATTTTGTAGAATCCCACTAGATCAAAAATTGGAGTCTGCTGGTTCTAGGAAACTCCCATTGTTAACCAAAAGTTACTTTCTACCAGCATAATTCATGTTTCCATCAAAAAGCATGGTAAAAACAGACTACCATTATGAAAATGTACTTAGGGCAGTTGAATGTTGAAATTATAGTAGAGTAATATGCACTGAGACTTGAAATTAATTTTATAACTTGCATAAATTTGAACAAATTTTCTGAAGGAATTTGTAACATTTATAATTTAATTAATGCACATTGGCAATAAAAAAGAAATAAAGAATGTAAAGAACACTTTATGTCATATGTAAATTACACTTCATTGTGTCAAATAAACAAATATAATTTTAATATTAGTAATATTCAACATTCACAGAATGGTTCAATAAAAATTTATAAGCATTTTCAGCATGGTGCATACAAATACATCTATGTGAACTTAAACTAATGTAATGCTATGGAAAAATATAGCAATAAATATTGGGAAAGTGTGAAAACTATCTACACGTTCAATTAATGTTCATATTCATTGTTGATGCACTTCTGATTACCAAGAAAATGTATATAAAATATAATATAGTACATAATTCTAAAATGGGGGTGCTGCTACATAACTATTGGTACTAACACAAAAAATCAAGGTTAAGAATTTTTGAACAGTTTGGGCCACTTGCATATTGTGGGCCTATAGCATCATATTTCTGAATTTAAAATAAAACAAATTTGATATTTCTAAAAGCACCACTATATTTACTATAACAATCTCAGGTGAATAGCATGTAAATGTAGTCTGAAACAAATAATTCATCTGTGTTTGAAAAATAATTTGAAGGGAGGTATGGGCTATATGTCTATTTTAAATTCAACATATTCAAAACACTCTCAGTAATATATATATATATACAAATATTAACCATTAAAACTTGATAGTTCTAAAGTCAAATGATTGCCAGATTTAACAAAAGATGGTGCCTAGCACTTACCTCTAGTGTCAATTATTTAGCACTTAATAATAATAGTAATATAGCCAGATATAATTTGATAATTGTTTGGCATTAACAAAGGTATTAACAAAGGAAAAACTAACTGTAAGTATATAAAACATTTGATTTTCTTTAAATAAGGAAGTTTTTTTATCATCAACTATTAATAAATCTTTCACAAATAGTATTACCGACAAACAGTCTTAAACCTAAAAGATGTTTCTAGTGTTAAAACTGAAATTATTATTATTAAAATTATTTTTTTAATAATATTGTCTTTGTTCAGTTTTCTTTGAACTTTTCAGTTTGTTCAAATGAAAAACANTCGAACAGAAGTTCCTGACACATGCGTATATAATTTTGCAATGAAGAATAATTTGCAGTGCATGCTGGTTCTAAATCAGTTACAGTTAGCGACTAGGGAGACTTGGGTAGGAGTAACGTAAGTAATCTAGATGACTTAGCCGTATTGGATATTGGAGGCGTATATGAGTATGAATGAATCATACAAGAAAAAAAAGAAAAAAAAAAAAAAAGGTCAACAGGTTGCGCACGATATCCCTGGACGGGAGTTAGATGGTAATACTATTCCCACTATTCCATGCTCATTTCAATTGGTCCGAATCATAGGTGGACGAAAATATAAATTAAAATGGTTCAAATTCTTACAAGATATTATTATTATTTATTGTCAAATTTTTCCGCCCCTGCCGCCCCCACTACACTACGCTACTGAGTGAAACATTGTTATAGAAGTACTGTGTGTATGAGGGATACCCATATATATAATTTATTTTAAACTGATATTCAAGATTAATTCTTATGCAATTTTCTAAACAACAATGTTGATGTATTGCATAAAATAAAGATAAACTTGTGTGTGAATTCAGATTACTTAAAAACCAAACTTAATATCTTATGTAAGATAAAACAACGTATCTTGATTAAAATTTCAATCAAAACAGCAAACAGTTTGAGAAAGTTGTTAACTTTCTCAAACTTTTTGGCTGAAGTTCTAAAGTTATATTTGCAATAATGTTTGAAAACATTTAAATAAAATATGTAGTTAAATTTTAAAAATTAGATATCCTATTTATAAAAGCATTTTTGGAAAATTTTAAAAGTATCTGAATTAAAATTTATGTTCTGGTTCCTTGTTAAGAATATAAAAAAAAAGTGTATGTTTTTAACAAGTCACATTGTTATTTAAAAAATTGTTCTGTTGTCTTGTTTTCACAGTATAATCTGTAAAGATAAAATTTGTCTGAAGATATTATTTAATGAATAATATAAAATTTCTAAACACACAAGTATATCTACATGAGAATTATAGTAAAAATAAAACAAGTAAAGGTAAGTGTTTTTATATCATCTAACTACATTTATCATTACTGAACATAATTGCTATAAATTTGTCTCAAATAAATATATTAAATCAGTTAAATATCATTTACATTATCATTCTTAATTATAATTGAATTCAGAAAATAAGCAAACAAAATATCATGCAGTGTTAGAATAGTAAATAAATAAAAAGCATTCAATATATCACCTGAAACAGAAACAGGGCCTGTCAGAGGAGAGAGTTCCTTGCAACTGTTAGCATTATTATGGCATGCTGTTAGTTGGGGTAAAATAAAAACAAAGGTAAGTGTGCAATAATTAATTGGAACAAAGAAATCAATGCATGCAGTTAAAAGAGTACTAATACTCATTACATGTTTAAATCTCAATCAAATCATTCTTTACACTATTTTAGTAACTGCTAATAACAGGATAAAAAGCATTCAAAATTCAAAACAGTTTATTTGAAAAGATTTTTTAAATGGCTAATTTCAATTTTTTTTTAAAAATATAAATAAATTCAAGTTACAAATTAATTTTAGAACAAAATTTTATATTATAATAAATCACCAGATAAAACTATTGAAATTTTTCATGCAATATTCACGATAATTTTTATCAAAATAAAATTACAAGTAAAATTATCAAATAAATTCTTAGATGTTAATTCTTTTCAATTAAAGTATAATTAATCAAGGACCAGAATTCACCATGGTGCTTAATTAAAATATTAAAAAAACTAAGTAAATGTAGATAATTTACAAATGAACCTACTCATAAATCAGTGTTAAAAATGATATTAATATTTCTAAACTTTCATAGAATTCTTTTCTATAATTTAATATCACCTAATCTCTCAACTTATAGATGAATATTACAAAAATTACATTTTGTCTCCTTTCAAATTTTATATACACAGGTATCCCTCATATAATATGGTAGATACATTCCAAAAAAGTGCCTTGTTATGTAAATTCATGCTATACGAAACAAAGTACTAATGCAAAACATAGGATTATGTTCCAGAAGTTACAAAAGTATACTATTCTTTTTCATTACTGACAGAAAAATGTTTATTAAAGTAATCAATACTTTATTTCCAATCAATAATTAACTAACAAGCACAATTAAATGTATTGCTAATATTAATTTTAATTAAACAAGGGCATTTTCTTTTTTCAAAGTATAGTCATCTTCTGATTAACATCAACAGTAAAGCTCAGAAATATCAGAAATGTCTTAACTTTTTAATTTTTATCATAATTTCCTATGGATGACAAAATAAAAATACATCATTAATCAATAATTTGTTCTAGCAAGTCATGTATGTTCAGTTAAGTAATGAATGATTTTTTCCAGAACTGTGCTCAAATACCAACTTGTTTCAGTTGGGAACAGTTTTAGTACCAAGATACCGCTGTATTTTGTTCATCATTTTTACAAATGATTACTTACCTACAATTAAAAAAGTTTAATAACACTACCTAAAAATATTTAAATAAACTTTACTAAATAGGAAGGTTAATATATAAAAACAAAACACAGTGACAGTCTTAAGAGCTAAAGTCTGAAATCAATGACAACAACACTTGGTTAATCGGAAAGCTAGGACAAGGGCATTCTACTATCTGTTTTCATTAAAGTAAACATGATGAAAGACACAAAAACTGAAAATTTCAATATTCTAAAATCTGTGGGCAAATCTGCAACAACATGCATGCTTACTTGAAACTTGAAAAAAATCAAACAACAAAGTTTACACTTAAAAATTGTGAAATTTTGTATAAAGGATTTCCAAAACTATGTTAGAGCAAAACCAGAAATCATGTTGCAAAGGAGATATCTCCAATTTTCAAACCATGTTAGAGTGAAACCAGTGGCGTAGCATGGGTGTCAGCCGCCAGGGGTGGAGGAAAATTTCGCTGCCCCCTTATTTAGGTATCTCAATTTAAAAGAGTAAAATTCAGTTTCATCACAGAATAAGTAATGAAAAATTCCGCGCTAGTGTTGCCACCTTTTTAAAATCACCGACCCTGAAGGCAGGTGAGGTTTGTTCGAACAGAAGTTCCTGACACATGCGTATATAATTTTGCAATGAAGAATAATTTGCAGTGCATGCTGGTTCTAAATCAGTTACAGTTAGCGACTAGGGAGACTTGGGTAGGAGTAACGTAAGTAATCTAGATGACTTAGCCGTATTGGATATTGGAGGCGTATATGAGTATGAATGAATCATACAAGAAAAAAAAGAAAAAAAAAAAAAAGGTCAACAGGTTGCGCACGATATCCCTGGACGGGAGTTAGATGGTAATACTATTCCCACTATTCCATGCTCATTTCAATTGGTCCGAATCATAGGTGGACGAAAATATAAATTAAAATGGTTCAAATTCTTACAAGATATTATTATTATTTATTGTCAAATTTTTCCGCCCCTGCCGCCCCCACTACACTACGCTACTGAGTGAAACATTGTTATAGAAGTACTGTGTGTATGAGGGATACCCATATATATAATTTATTTTAAACTGATATTCAAGATTAATTCTTATGCAATTTTCTAAACAACAATGTTGATGTATTGCATAAAATAAAGATAAACTTGTGTGTGAATTCAGATTACTTAAAAACCAAACTTAATATCTTATGTAAGATAAAACAACGTATCTTGATTAAAATTTCAATCAAAACAGCAAACAGTTTGAGAAAGTTGTTAACTTTCTCAAACTTTTTGGCTGAAGTTCTAAAGTTATATTTGCAATAATGTTTGAAAACATTTAAATAAAATATGTAGTTAAATTTTAAAAATTAGATATCCTATTTATAAAAGCATTTTTGGANCTTTCTTCCGTAGCTACTCTCTTCACATGCATTGAAACAATATTTCTGACGAATTACTTTGTTGACATTTTATTTTCTTCTGTTTATATCACTATATATTTTTCTGTTTTGTCCCATTGTAAAATGAAAATTATTAATTTTTTTAACTCTATATACTTTTTATTCACATCTTGAAAGTTTCAATTAGCTATTTAATCTTTCATTATTTTGGTAGTAATGAACTACTTTTATAGCATTTAATTTAATTATAACATATATGTATGTATGTATGTATGTATGTATGTATGTATGTATGTATGTATGTATATGAATAAATCGTACAAGCAAAACATAAAAAATAAAAAAAAGGTCAACAGGTTGTGCACGATATCCCCGGACGGGAGTCAATTCCCAGACTATCCAGATGGATGGTAACACTATTCCGTGCTCATTTCAATTGGTCCGAGTCGTAGGTGGACAAAAATATGAAATAAAATGGTTCAAATTCTTACAAGATATTATTATTATTTATTGTGAAATTTTGCCGCCCCCTAAAAAGTGCCGCCCCCACTACGCTACTGATTGATAATGCTTTCTTAATCATTCTCTGCCAAAAACAAATGCCATATAACTTGTTTTTAATAAATCCTCTTAAGTTTCTCAACGTTTTACCTTGATCCATTGGTTGAAATACAACAGTATTGTTTATGGAAGATATATTATGCAGAAATCATTGTCAACAGCCTTAACAACTTCAGTGAATGGATGAGAAAATGTATTGTTCAATAGTAATAAAATTTGCTTTTTTCCTTTCATGTTTATGAAGACTTAACATTTGATATGAAGTGCTTAGTGTACAATTCAATAGAGAGATCTGTATTCATTCATAAACTCTTCTTTGCATTGTAAACTAGAGAACTAGAGAAATGAAAGCAGTATTTTTAGAACAGCAAGGCACTTTGGATTTCTCAATCACAAGCAATGGAAAAGTAATCCCTTCAGTAACTGCACTAGCATTAACCACAATATATAATCATTTATCATGCAGCAAACATTTATTATTCTAACAGTTTCAGTCTTCTTAACCAATCTTCAGGATATATCTGAAAGCTTTGTTCTCTTTAAATTGTAAAATTCAAACATCTCCTGAAGAAAGTTGATTAAAAGACCAAAACCATTGGAATAATACCATATTTTGCAGATTGTCCAGCATGTCAATCTAACTGGGGAAGACTGTAAAATCAGATATTTCTGTATGGCATGCCTGTTTATACTGAGAAATGCTGGCATGCCTGTTTATACTGAGAAATGCTGGCATGCCGTTTAAGTGAGGTTATACATCCCTTTCTAGAAAACACATGGGGGGAAAAAATGAATGAGTTTTTATTCTAAAGCTGAGAAACTGTTGGCATTATATCAAAAACTAAAATTATATGTTTAATTTCTACATTTTGTCTTCTTTCTAACAATGTAAAATACTTGTGGAATGCCAAAATGCATTTTTTAAGTTTATTTTTTGT
Source organism: Centruroides sculpturatus (assembly GCF_000671375.1). Taxonomy (NCBI): domain Eukaryota; kingdom Metazoa; phylum Arthropoda; class Arachnida; order Scorpiones; family Buthidae; genus Centruroides; species Centruroides sculpturatus. The sequence continues at coordinate 360,933 of NW_019384577.1, read as the reverse complement.
AATTTGATAAAAAAAAAACAAACATATCAAATTTCAGAAACTCAGTTAAAAAAATTAAAAAATATATATATTTACTTACATTTTTTATTTGATAGATATGTTTTCAAAATTGAACAATATTCAAACTAAATTGCAAGGAAAAGATTAATATAAGTTAAGCTCAATCTGTTTTCTTGGCTTTCATTCCAAACTTGACTTGTTTGTATCTACAATGCATCAAATGAATTTTTGTTATTTTGATATCATAATGATAACTTGAATGATAAAAGGTCCTGCCAGTAGACGCTATGGGCTTGTTCTGCTTATTTTGAATGCTGCACACTATCATTTAGCAGTAGAAAATTGATAAAAACTTATTAAACATGATGCTTTATAACAAAATTATAATCAACATGTTTCGTGTGTTCTATGCCATCTAGATTAATCAAAAAGCATATAAACTGAAAACAACATAAAACTGAAAAAAGTTTCAATAATATCATATAAACAGAAAACAACACAATGTGAAACCAAGATGAAAATGCAATATAGTACTTGAATCTCAATGATATTTTGTAGAATCCCACTAGATCAAAAATTGGAGTCTGCTGGTTCTAGGAAACTCCCATTGTTAACCAAAAGTTACTTTCTACCAGCATAATTCATGTTTCCATCAAAAAGCATGGTAAAAACAGACTACCATTATGAAAATGTACTTAGGGCAGTTGAATGTTGAAATTATAGTAGAGTAATATGCACTGAGACTTGAAATTAATTTTATAACTTGCATAAATTTGAACAAATTTTCTGAAGGAATTTGTAACATTTATAATTTAATTAATGCACATTGGCAATAAAAAAGAAATAAAGAATGTAAAGAACACTTTATGTCATATGTAAATTACACTTCATTGTGTCAAATAAACAAATATAATTTTAATATTAGTAATATTCAACATTCACAGAATGGTTCAATAAAAATTTATAAGCATTTTCAGCATGGTGCATACAAATACATCTATGTGAACTTAAACTAATGTAATGCTATGGAAAAATATAGCAATAAATATTGGGAAAGTGTGAAAACTATCTACACGTTCAATTAATGTTCATATTCATTGTTGATGCACTTCTGATTACCAAGAAAATGTATATAAAATATAATATAGTACATAATTCTAAAATGGGGGTGCTGCTACATAACTATTGGTACTAACACAAAAAATCAAGGTTAAGAATTTTTGAACAGTTTGGGCCACTTGCATATTGTGGGCCTATAGCATCATATTTCTGAATTTAAAATAAAACAAATTTGATATTTCTAAAAGCACCACTATATTTACTATAACAATCTCAGGTGAATAGCATGTAAATGTAGTCTGAAACAAATAATTCATCTGTGTTTGAAAAATAATTTGAAGGGAGGTATGGGCTATATGTCTATTTTAAATTCAACATATTCAAAACACTCTCAGTAATATATATATATATACAAATATTAACCATTAAAACTTGATAGTTCTAAAGTCAAATGATTGCCAGATTTAACAAAAGATGGTGCCTAGCACTTACCTCTAGTGTCAATTATTTAGCACTTAATAATAATAGTAATATAGCCAGATATAATTTGATAATTGTTTGGCATTAACAAAGGTATTAACAAAGGAAAAACTAACTGTAAGTATATAAAACATTTGATTTTCTTTAAATAAGGAAGTTTTTTTATCATCAACTATTAATAAATCTTTCACAAATAGTATTACCGACAAACAGTCTTAAACCTAAAAGATGTTTCTAGTGTTAAAACTGAAATTATTATTATTAAAATTATTTTTTTAATAATATTGTCTTTGTTCAGTTTTCTTTGAACTTTTCAGTTTGTTCAAATGAAAAACACTTTTTAAATTCCAAAGTATTTAAATTACAAGTTAATACTAAATTTTTGCAATATATACATTATTTAAACTGGGTAGTTATTTTGTAGAAATTAAGTAACAAGAAAACTGATTTAAAATACAAAAACTAATATGCATTGCCTTAAAATGCCAGAAATTATTTTAATAAATGTTTCTGATGTATTAATTATATTAAACAGTAGTTAAAGGCAATGCCTGTTACTTGTTTCTATTATAAAATTTCATAATTTATACAAAGATATATTTTTGTTATCAGCAACGAAATCATAAAATTTTAAAAATCATTCATCAGAACCAAAATTAGTAAGGATGAGACTTAAGTAAACCTTTGAAATTTTCAAAATAAAGAATTTAAAAATTTCTCTATTTGTAAAATTATTAAATAATGTAAATGTGCTAAAAAAGAAACTGAAATGGAACATTAATGCCAAATGATCTGCAGTATTACAGGTTGTCATTATACCTAATTATTAGCCGTAAGTTATTTGACTAGAGGTAGGTGGTTATTAAAATCATGAGATAATCATCTAAGAATAATAAAATAATTTTTAATTTAGAATTTCTGGAAGAAAAGAATTGGCCTAGAGTGGGACTCAAACTCACAATTCCTGCTCACTGTGCAGATGAATTGCTAATTACACAATCCAAAGCTCCATCTGATCTTCACTTCCAAAGCTATTAATTTGAACAAATTAATTTACAATAGATTAATAGCTCAAGAAGCAAAGATTGGATAGAAGTCCAAGTTGCATAAATGGGAAAGCATCTACATGGTAAGCAGGAGTTGTGGGTTCAAGTCCCACTCCAGGCAATTCTTTTCTTCCAGAAATTCTAAATTAAAAATTATTTTATCATACTTATTAAAATGATCATGAGATTGTGGCCTAACTGTCTACCTCTAATCAAATTACTTCATATCTAATTTTTACATTAACCTTATTACAGCACAATAATATGACAATTGTTTATATATAATTTAACATTTATACCAAAAGCATCCAATTCATATGTGAAGAAATAATTATATCATTAGAAGTGAATATCAAATAATAAATCTGGTGTTTTTAAATTTAAAAAATACTAGTATTCACAATATTATATATAATTATAAACCAAGATGAAAATGCAATATAGTACTTGAATCTCAATGATATTTTGTAGAATCCCACTAGATCAAAAATTGGAGTCTGCTGGTTCTAGGAAANATTATGTTTTAATGTATGTATGTTTGATATCTTACTTCATTAATGAATTTTAAACTATTAAAATGTTAAATATACAAATATACAAGAGTGTCTTTTTACAAAACAAAATTTTTGCAATTTGAAATTAATCTCAGTTAAATGATTGTTCCATATAAATCATGTGCAAAATGAAATAGTTGTCTTTCATTTTTAATTCTAGAAAGCTGATTTTTACTTGTGAATTTAAAGCTGGTAATTTTATTAAATCTCAAAGTTCTAATAAAAATTAAATATTAATAATCATAAATAAAAATTATATAATGGAACTAAAAATAAAATCTCAAAAATACAAATCTCTTCAGAAAAAATTAAGAACTGTTTCAACAAGAGCAACTATTTTTTAAATCAAACACTTTGATAGTTATATCCATTTCTTTGGGACAAATTCTTTCAAATAGTATTCCATATCCAAATACTATAAAAGTTTTAAATTTTGTTACATTCTAAATCTGACATAAATTTTAGCAATAAAACTGACCATTAAAAAATTGGTGATATAATAATTGGGAATAGTTATGTTTAGAAAATAATTATACTGTTTATTATTGTAATCATTTTTGTTTGAGAATTTTGTAATTACTATCTTTAAACCTAAACCATTTTTATTGCATTAGTTGTTATCCAAACAAAAACATCTGTAATGTAAAAAATTTGCACAAAGTAAAATCTTATAACAATTTAGACAACAGTCAAAATTTTTCTTAGGAGCTTTTCTTTGGTAAAGATAAACTTAACACTTTGAAGCAAAATGTAGAAAACAATAATACAGGTAAAAATCTTATGGGTACTGCTTTAAAATGCCAAGTTTATCTCTACCAAAGAAAAACTACTAAGAAAACTTTTGGCTGTCGTCTAAATTGTCATAAGTTTTCACTTGGCACAGATATAAAATCTTCTGAGACATTTATGTTTGGATATCAATTGTTTTTAGTTTAATAATTGTATCATTACATCAAGACATAAGATGATGACATACAATTTGGTCACCAAGTGCTGACCAATGTGCACACAATTGAACACACTACTGACCAAATGCACTACCAATCAAATGTACTGCCAACCAACAGTTTAGATATGCCATTTAGAAAAATCATTATAAAAGTTTTAATTCACATAAATTTGAGCTTTTTTTTATTGTGGATAATATTTTGAATAAAATTCATTTGTTTCAATGCAACTATCCTTATAAGCATAAAATTAAGCCATAAAACTGAAACAACTATGGGAAACCCCATGAACTTTGACTTAACAATGAAGAAAGTTTTGCAAGCATCTCACTAATAACAAGAAAGGCTTAGTTTAAAATTTGAGCTTTCTAGACCTAGTAGTTTTTTTGTATGAGTATCTGCAGTGCCAGATGAAAAGAAAAGGAAGAAATAATACAACTTTTTTGGCAATTTTTGCATATTTTTGTTGCTTATATTTCAGCAACCACTTCGACAAAGATCTTGAAATTTTGTGCACTACCTAAGAAAACAATTATCTTTCAAATGAGATATTTGGAAATTACTTTAGAGTTTTAGGGCAGAGAAACCTATTTCTGAAAATCATCAACTGATTCCTGTATGTATGTATGTATGTATGTATGTATGTATGTATAGTCAATCAGCGACTTTTTTACTTGGCAGGAATCACTGCCATGACTCTTGATAATGTACAGTATAATGGTACTTGTATTTTGTAATTTTATGCAATGACATTTATTAATCTATAAATTTTTGTATGGTTCTTTTATTGTTAATTTAGTTAAATATTTATGTATAATTTAAAACAACATAATCTTTACTGCTTAGTTCAGGTTAGTTGACTTAAAGTTATTATATAAATGAACTTGGCAGCATTTTAACAGTTTAATAAATCAATTTTATTTTTACATCTATATAAACTTAAGATGATCAAATTCAATAAATTATATTAGTAGTGCTGTTAAAGAAAAATAAACATAACATACAAGGTTGAGACAAATAATTTGGATAAGGTATACAGTAATGTAGCCCTGTACCAATAGTTCTCTCTGCTTGCAGGCATTTGTATCTAGTATGTGGTTTACAAAATGACATTGCCCATACCAAACTGTACAAAATTGAACAAAAAGCTGTTATTTGATTTTTGATAGCCTAAGACATTACACTTACAAATTACTAGATCCATCACAGGTATGTGCAATATAGTGCACCATGTATGTCATTATGTTTTAATGTATGTATGTTTGATATCTTACTTCATTAATGAATTTTAAACTATTAAAATGTTAAATATACAAATATACAAGAGTGTCTTTTTACAAAACAAAATTTTTGCAATTTGAAATTAATCTCAGTTAAATGATTGTTCCATATAAAACATGCACAAAATGAAATAGTTGTCTTTCATTTTTAATTCTAGAAAGCTGATTTTTACTTGTGAATTTAAAGCTGGTAATTTTATTAAATCTCAAAGTTCTAATAAAAATTAAATATTAATAATCATAAATAAAAATTATATAATGGAACTAAAAATAAAATCTCAAAAATACAAATCTCTTCAGAAAAAATTAAGAACTGTTTCAACAAGAGCAACTATTTTTTAAATCAAACACTTTGATAGTTATATCCATTTCTTTGGGACAAATTCTTTCAAATAGTATTCCATATCCAAATACTATAAAAGTTTTAAATTTTGTTACATTCTAAATCTGACATAAATTTTAGCAATAAAACTGACCATTAAAAAATTGGTGATATAATAATTGGGAATAGTTATGTTTAGAAAATAATTATACTGTTTATTATTGTAATCATTTTTGTTTGAGAATTTTGTAATTACTATCTTTAAACCTAAACCATTTTTATTGCATTAGTTGTTATCCAAACAAAAACATCTGTAATGTAAAAAATTTGCACAAAGTAAAATCTTATAACAATTTAGACAACAGTCAAAATTTTTCTTAGGAGCTTTTCTTTGGTAAAGATAAACTTAACACTTTGAAGCAAAATGTAGAAAACAATAATACAGGTAAAAATCTTATGGGTACTGCTTTAAAATGCCAAGTTTATCTCTACCAAAGAAAAACTACTAAGAAAACTTTTGGCTGTCGTCTAAATTGTCATAAGTTTTCACTTGGCACAGATATAAAATCTTCTGAGACATTTATGTTTGGATATCAATTGTTTTTAGTTTAATAATTGTATCATTACATCAAGACATAAGATGATGACATACAATTTGGTCACCAAGTGCTGACCAATGTGCACACAATTGAACACACTACTGACCAAATGCACTACCAATCAAATGTACTGCCAACCAACAGTTTAGATATGCCATTTAGAAAAATCATTATAAAAGTTTTAATTCACATAAATTTGAGCTTTTTTTTATTGTGGATAATATTTTGAATAAAATTCATTTGTTTCAATGCAACTATCCTTATAAGCATAAAATTAAGCCATAAAACTGAAACAACTATGGGAAACCCCATGAACTTTGACTTAACAATGAAGAAAGTTTTGCAAGCATCTCACTAATAACAAGAAAGGCTTAGTTTAAAATTTGAGCTTTCTAGACCTAGTAGTTTTTTTGTATGAGTATCTGCAGTGCCAGATGAAAAGAAAAGGAAGAAATAATACAACTTTTTTGGCAATTTTTGCATATTTTTGTTGCTTATATTTCAGCAACCACTTCGACAAAGATCTTGAAATTTTGTGCACTACCTAAGAAAACAATTATCTTTCAAATGAGATATTTGGAAATTACTTTAGAGTTTTAGGGCAGAGAAACCTATTTCTGAAAATCATCAACTGATTCCTGTATGTATGTATGTATGTATGTATGTATGTATGTATGTATGTATGTATAGTCAATCAGCGACTTTTTTACTTGGCAGGAATCACTGCCATGACTCTTGATAATGTACAGTATAATGGTACTTGTATTTTGTAATTTTATGCAATGACATTTATTAATCTATAAATTTTTGTATGGTTCTTTTATTGTTAATTTAGTTAAATATTTATGTATAATTTAAAACAACATAATCTTTACTGCTTAGTTCAGGTTAGTTGACTTAAAGTTATTATATAAATGAACTTGGCAGCATTTTAACAGTTTAATAAATCAATTTTATTTTTACATCTATATAAACTTAAGATGATCAAATTCAATAAATTATATTAGTAGTGCTGTTAAAGAAAAATAAACATAACATACAAGGTTGAGACAAATAATTTGGATAAGGTATACAGTAATGTAGCCCTGTACCAATAGTTCTCTCTGCTTGCAGGCATTTGTATCTAGTATGTGGTTTACAAAATGACATTGCCCATACCAAACTGTACAAAATTGAACAAAAAGCTGTTATTTGATTTTTGATAGCCTAAGACANCTTGATTACTCACTCCCCCCACACTATTGTTCAGCTTACGTTTGGACGTGTCGCACGGAATCGACACAGCTACAATTTATTTTGTGTTATTTATTTCTGTGTTTTATCTACGGAGACTTGAGAGACTCTACTATGTCATCCAAACAAAGTAGAACTGATTCTTCTGCATCAAACAAGAAAAGAAAACAAGAAAAGAAAGAAAGACAAGAATGCTTGCTTGCCATATTGCAGAACATCAGGAGGAAATAAACAAAGGAAGACAGACCACAGAGCTTGCCAGAAAAGTTCTACAGCAGGGCTATAACCCGTTATGGTCAAAAACAGCATTGCTCAGGAGCTGTAATAACAGAAGAATCACATTTATTTGGGAAGCGCTCCTCACAATGACCACAGACGCATGCAACGTCCCCACACTCGACTTGCTTGAAATATGGGTTACTTTATACCAGCGTTTAAACAGCAAAAAGTGCCAAGAGTCGCACAATTAGTACGATTGCTCCTCAACGTATGCGCTGCTAGTCGTGTGGATTTAAGATATTTCGAACGCCTGCAAAAGCTTGTTGCACATGACCAACGGAATTACCAAACATTATAATTTAGAAATTGACAAGAAAAATTTCCGTTTTCTACTTGGAACACTCTGCACGTTCTAATTTTCAAATTTGTTCTTTTTTCACCTGAGGACGACGATATAATACTCGTCGAAAGTACTTGCACTATAAGAAAAATCGTATTAACGCTGAACTCAGTGCTTTATCAAGAAGCTATTTTTTTTAGTTGATTTGGTCAAATTCTAGTAACTGAAAAATAGAAACCGAAACGATTATCCTTCAATTGCATTATAATGTACATGGAAACGTATATGTCAATAATGCAAACGCAAATTAAATCCTTTTTGAATTCATGATTCAATCAAATGCATTAAATTCAATAAGGAAAATAGCATATCAAAGGAAAAAATGTGTTTATAGATAAAAATTGATAGATTGTTCAGACCATCAGCACATTTCAATAGCAATAAAAAAAAAATCGATCAAATCATATTGTATCTGATACTTGAGTCTAATATACTATGTTCCTATTAGTATTCAATAGCTATTAATATTGCAAGATTTTTTGCCATTATGAAAGAGAAAATTAAGTCATCTTTACTATAAATACAATTTTCTCCTTAAAGGTGTTCTCCATCATCATCATCATGATTAATCTTATTTTACTGCAGTTTGAAATGTTTTAGAAACTTTAGTTGAAATTTCCTTTCAATACATTTGTAAAAATCTAAGTGACTCTTTCCTAACATTCTGTCAGAAAGTTGAAAAATGACATCAATATAACAGTATAATTTTTGTACTTAACAGAATTGAAGAAATGGTATTAAACCATCAAATGATGATGATAATTTATTTAGTATGGTATTAGAGAACTTAGGAACAAGTGAGACAAGTTGGGAAAAGAAATTGAACTAAATTAGAATACATAAATAAATATATAAAATCTGCAGATTATATATATAAATCTGCAGATTTTTTATATATATATAATCTGCAGATTTTATATATTTATTTATGTATTCTAATTTAGTTCAATTTCTTTTCCCAACTTGTCTCACTTGTTCCTAAGTTCTCTAATACCATACTAAATAAATTATCATCATCATTTGATGGTTTAATACCATTTCTTCAATTCTGTTAAGTACAAAAATTATACTGTTATATTGATGTCATTTTTCAACTTTCTGACAGAATGTTAGGAAAGAGTCACTTAGATTTTTACAAATGTATTGAAAGGAAATTTCAACTAAAGTTTCTAAAACATTTCAAACTGCAGTAAAATAAGATTAATCATGATGATGATGATGGAGAACACCTTTAAGGAGAAAATTGTATTTATAGTAAAGATGACTTAATTTTCTCTTTCATAATGGCAAAAAATCTTGCAATATTAATAGCTATTGAATACTAATAGGAACATAGTATATTAGACTCAAGTATCAGATACAATATGATTTGATCGATTTTTTTTTTATTGCTATTGAAATGTGCTGATGGTCTGAACAATCTATCAATTTTTATCTATAAACACATTTTTTCCTTTGATATGCTATTTTCCTTATTGAATTTAATGCATTTGATTGAATCATGAATTCAAAAAGGATTTAATTTGCGTTTGCATTATTGACATATACGTTTCCATGTACATTATAATGCAATTGAAGGATAATCGTTTCGGTTTCTATTTTTCAGTTACTAGAATTTGACCAAATCAACTAAAAAAAATAGCTTCTTGATAAAGCACTGAGTTCAGCGTTAATACGATTTTTCTTATAGTGCAAGTACTTTCGACGAGTATTATATCGTCGTCCTCAGGTGAAAAAAGAACAAATTTGAAAATTAGAACGTGCAGAGTGTTCCAAGTAGAAAACGGAAATTTTTCTTGTCAATTTCTAAATTATAATGTTTGGTAATTCCGTTGGTCATGTGCAACAAGCTTTTGCAGGCGTTCGAAATATCTTAAATCCACACGACTAGCAGCGCATACGTTGAGGAGCAATCGTACTAATTGTGCGACTCTTGGCACTTTTTGCTGTTTAAACGCTGGTATAAAGTAACCCATATTTCAAGCAAGTCGAGTGTGGGGACGTTGCATGCGTCTGTGGTCATTGTGAGGAGCGCTTCCCAAATAAATGTGATTCTTCTGTTATTACAGCTCCTGAGCAATGCTGTTTTTGACCATAACGGGTTATAGCCCTGCTGTAGAACTTTTCTGGCAAGCTCTGTGGTCTGTCTTCCTTTGTTTATTTCCTCCTGATGTTCTGCAATATGGCAAGCAAGCATTCTTGTCTTTCTTTCTTTTCTTGTTTTCTTTTCTTGTTTGATGCAGAAGAATCAGTTCTACTTTGTTTGGATGACATAGTAGAGTCTCTCAAGTCTCCGTAGATAAAACACAGAAATAAATAACACAAAATAAATTGTAGCTGTGTCGATTCCGTGCGACACGTCCAAACGTAAGCTGAACAATAGTGTGGGGGGAGTGAGTAATCAAGAGTTGCGTGGCACTCAAACAAAAGACGAATTGGCGAGATTTGAAAATCACGTAACTCCGGGTTTGCGTAAGTCAGGGTAGTGTAAGTTGAGGTATTACTGTATATCGCTATTAACCAACTTTGCGTTGAATTTTCATCTATGTTAAGCCTAACAAATTCTTTTAAACAATAATAATCGTCGCTATTATATTGTTAAAAATTATTTTTAAATGATTTTATTGCTCACAAAACAAACCACCACTCATAATTAGAAAATTAAGTCTCGTTTAAATACTGGCTTGCCTTTAATGGTCGAGCCAGTATTGCCAGCTAAAACACGCAAAAATTTAACAAAAATAATATTAAAGTAGCCAAGACATAGCCAAATATTGTAGTGCACATCACTAGTGGACATTTGAAATTTGCAGACTAAAACAGTCGGTTAACCAATGTGACGGTTAATCAAAGGTCAGATAATTGATGCTCTACTGTATGATACAATACTGGCTTAAACACATTTTTTAAAATCAAACAATGAAGCAGTTAAAATCATATTCCAAATTACTGATTTAACTCAATCTATATCTAAACTGACAATTCAGTTACATTTTACAAATTCCACAAATTTTAATCTGCATATATATATATATATATATATTATGACAAAATATTAATTATAGGAATACTTGTGGGATGCTGACAAGGGGAGAATTATTTGACCCGTCAGAGTGAATAAGCAGTTTGGTTGAATTTGTAGATGTGTGGGCACTGAAACAAGTCTCCTTCAAAAGTTTACCAATTTTTAATATGCATTCAAAAAGGTGCTTAAGTAATTTTCTGAAATAACTTCAAAAATGTCTTTAAGTCCAAAACTATGTAATTTTCCCTCGACACATCCCTCAGTGAGATGGATGCCCCATGATAGTTAACTCAGTCTAACTTCACACTCAAAGTCAATGCTAAGTGAAATTGGAGAAGTCCTTGGTAGTCTCACAAGGAAATGGCTAGATGTCCTCTCTGATTCAGACAAAACTTGATGAGCACATAGCCCTAAACACAGTTCCTTATCCAAATAATAGAACAGACTTCAAGCATTTCCAAAAAACAGGCCTCTGAAAAAGGAGTGTCTAAGTTCTACATATCATAAAAATGGCAGTAGATTTTACATGCTGGGCTAACATGATATGGGTTTGATCCTCTCACAGTTTCATTTGTTACACAATAAAAAATAAAATAAAACTCTATTTTATTATTTTATCGTATTATTAGCATTATTACTACTATTCTTATTCTTCACATAAGCTTCAGATATGGTGGTATTGTTTTATTTGAAGTGTAACAAACATAAGCACATGAGGAAATTGTCTATAAAATCAACAATTAAAAGAAAAATGCTGAAATTATGCTATCCTATTTTCATATCAAGGGCTTGTCATTTTTGTCCATGAGCAGTAATGTCTGAAGCTTATTTTCCTGTGTTGAAATAGCATGTAACCACAAGCTAAAATATCTGAAAATAAATATGAAGAAATAAAAATTTTACTTAATAACATAAGAGTTAAATATACAGAAACTTTGTTTTTGCTAAACAGGAAATGACATCACAATATTTAATCTCATTTTATAAGTCCCAAATGTGAGGAATAAGAATAGTAATAGTAATGCAAATGATACACTAAAATAATAAAATAACTATGTTACTAAATATAATAATAAAATAATTATATTAAAAAAAAACTGAAGTCACCTAAAATCAGGCCAATATCTAGTAGTTCCAGTGTCTATAACCTTATCCACTCAGCTACTGCCATTCATATGATACATAGAACCTCCAGACTTATAAACTGAACACTCAATTTTTTGGGGAACATGTTTCTGAAATGCTTGAGAAGTGGGTCCTATTATTTGGACCAAGAACTACTGGTGTTTAGGGTTGTGTGTTTGCCAAGTTTCATTCGAATTGACGAGAACAACATTTATCATCTCTTTGTCAGCTGAGAAGATGAAGCAGAAAGGTAGGTACAAAAAAAAGATAGTAACTTGAGTGGTCTTTAAGCAGTTACAGAAGGACAGCCAGGAAAGAATGCAGGATAATAATTGGTGGGGGAAAGCCCAGCATCCTTGATTCTGCAGTTTATACAGAATTTTTAGTGAATTAATAAGGTTCTGATTAGTTTAAGTCTTCCTTCCTAACTGGTTACCTCTGTTTCTAGGTGTAAAAAGACTCAGATTAAGGCTTGAGAAAGGCTGATTATCTAAGTGCAATTTGATATCTCATTTCAACTCAGTCTAAGAATTGTTTATTAAACCATATCCTTTTTTTCTCATATTTTAATTTACTGTGTTTTTAATACATGAACCAAGAATTTTAACAATTCTGTTACAAAGTTCTCCCTTCAATTAATTTAAAATTATTTATCACAAGTGTATTCTATATTCCCATTTAATTGCTTTTACAATTGTCCATGTCAGGATTTGCTTCCTTGATTAGACACCTGTTAATTCTTGTTACTTCTTTCACTTGCAACTTACATCACTAACTATTCTCAACAGGTTTACAATATACATACATTCTGGTGTGTACAGAGATTATAACTATATCTACTCTTCAAACCTGTTAACTGGAATGGTTCCTTTTTTATAGTCACAAATGTTTTGACTGAGGAATCCCCTCCTGGACTCTTCCTCAGGCTTTATTGAATAGGCTGTTACTATTCGAATAAACTTTATATACGAATTTCTTCCGAATATTGTCATGTGAAAATGTTCCATAATAATACAATTGTATTGTGCATGTTCCATATACAGGTATACCTCGCCTTACATCAGTAATTGGTTCCAGGAGAGGCAACGTAAGTTGAATTTACTTGTCTCCAAATCTACTTGTCACTAGGCTAAACCATAAATTACCATTCCCGGTTCTGTATTTTATTTATTAATGCATTTTTAATAATATATGGTTAATAAGGATCAACTTTAAGCTTACAAACAAATAAATTTTAGTTTTTAATATAATACAGAAAAAAGTAAGCTAAATTTATATGTTAATGATATGTTAATGATATCTTTATTTTGTGGAAAGATAATCACAGAGTTAACCAGTTTATAAATCTGATCAACAACAACCTGTAATTAACTCTGGAGCTGGAGCAGGAAAATGAAAGCACTGTTAATTTTTTGGATTTATCTATAACTTGAAAGGAAGAGGAAATGAAAACAGATATATACTGGAAACCCAGTTATCTTCCTATTATCATTGCTAGGAACTCCGCAAACCCTGAGCATATAAAAATGGCGGTTTTTCGTTCATGAATAAGGAGGGCGCACATGCATTGCACCAGCATCTATGACACTTACAATGAGTTGGAATAAGAGCTAGGTCAGTCTGGTTTTGGCAAGGTAGTGCTTCTGTTTGAGCTCCGTCTTTAGATCATCAGAACTTACGATATTTAGCATCGACAGATGAAAATAAAACATCGCTGGACAGCACTTATCGCAAGGATTCCATGAGTGAAAAAATTATTAATTTCCGACTCGTAGTTCAGAAGTTATGAGTGTTCAAACTTTTCGGTTTTGTTCGGGCCCCACGTGCGCCATCCGATATTTTTATCGACAGCCTTAGATGGCAAATTGTACCAACTACGTCGTACAAAAATTTCGCTCGGTTATATATTACGGTTCTCGAGATATAAATGGATAATAAATTCACCGTTAACAAAGGGCCGTTCCGCCACGTGCGTGTTAGCCGACCGGCGTGATTTTAGCCGAGCAGCGTCGGCCGAGCGTGGAGGCAAATTTTCGTAACTACAATTTCATTTTTCGGTAAAAGCACCATCTCAGCTCCCTTTATCAGTTTTATAAGCGCGACTGGATTTTGATTGGCGGTTTAACGGAAGGGTGTCTAGCCAATCGGCATCATTGTAGCCTTTCGGCGATCCGTTGTTTCCTCAGTTATAACCTCGAGCTGCGACTTACGCTCAGTTTACTGTGCTTGTCGGGTTGTCGGTTAAGGGATACTTACGTCCCGCGACTTAACTGTTTTAGTATCTAAGTTATTATTAACAAGCCGATCGGCATATTCGTGCTAAACGGCTCCAGAGGACAGAACACTGGTAAGAAACTCTTCGACCTCGCTCATCGCAAAAAAATGGAGTCACCCGAACCAACTAAAAAATTAGATATGTCAACCGTACCAGCAACACCAGCTGAACCAGCTACATCGAGTCCGCCGGTAAGTCTCGAAAACCTGGAAGACAAAATACTAGGGGAAGCAAGTGAACATCTGAAAAAAATAATGGATCTTCTTCCTGCTAAAAGCAAACCCTCACTAAACACCGAGGAACGAAAAGAAGTAAAGGACCGGGCGTTGCAACTGCACAGTTGCATCTGCCAGATGTTCGGAATTCTACGCGAGATGAGGGCCAAACTGGAGGCCGCTCCAGCCCAGATTCCAGTCCAGGAACCGCAAACAACGACGAAAACATACGCACAGGTGGTCAGCGCCAACATCGACATCAGACCCAGCCGCACAACAAGAACCTTATCGGATTCAATACGCACGAAAGTACAGGTGGAGGGTTCTGGAGGTACCCACGTGATGCTCCTGTACCCACAAGCTAAGGAGGAAGGCCAAAAAATAGATATGGATGAGGTTACATCAGAAATAATCAAAGAAATCAAACCTCACAAGCTTAAGATAACGGTAAAGGCCGTCCGTAGGGTCAAGGCAGACGGAGTGTGTGTTAGGGTTGGCAGTGAGAGAGATAGTAAAGTATTAAAAGAAGCCATAGAAGCAATACCGAACATACAATCAAAAATTAACTGTAAGATATCCGAGGGCAGAAAACCCAGGATAATACTACTAAACGTCCCCAATGCCATATCAGAAGAAGACATCATAGGAGTAATGGCAGAGCAAAATAATATATGGGGGAACAAGACGACGGATGAAATAATAACTGCGTGCAAAATAAGCAAGATTTTAAAAAACGGCAGAGTCAAAGAGAACTGCCAAAACGTTGTTCTGTCAGTAACACCGGCCATCCGAAACATTCTAATACACCACAGACACATATCAGTGTCGTGGTTTATGATCTACATCGATGACTTCATACCACTTATAAGGTGTTACCAGTGCTGTGGTTTTGACCATTATGCACGGGACTGCACAAACGTTAAAAAATGTAGCCACTGTACGAAAGAACATGGCTACAAAGACTGTACGAGACGGCAGAAAAACCCTGTATGTGTCAATTGCAAAAAAGCAAACGAAAGTCTCCCAGAGAACAAACAGAGATTGGTCAACCACAACGCATTCAGCAACAGCTGCCCGCTCCTCCAACGACTGAAACAGCAACACATAAACAGAACGGATTATGGCCAATAGCCACACGAGCGATCCAACACAGACCCACACAAACAACGACCAGTCGACAGAGAAAATGATAACAAATAGTCAACACCGGACAACCAACACGATAAAAATTCTGCAAATAAACGCCCAAAAGAGTAAGGCAGCCAGCTCGTTGCTTATAAAGACTGCAAACGATACAAACAGCGATATAATAATGATCCAGGAACCCTACACCATAGACAACACCATCGTCAGGTTTGGGAACTGGAAGGTCCTCGCAGGCCACTACAACACACGGCCGAAGTGCGGGATCCTCGTCTGCAACGACAAACTAAACATCGCTCTCATCCCGTGGCTTTGCTCGCCCAACATCTGCACGGCAATGATACACCAAGAGAACCCAATATACCTATTAAGTGTGTACTTTTCACCCGAAGAAAATGATGAGAGCTGCATCAACGAGCTGGTAAGTGTCACGAGCAGAATTGACATTAAAAATGTCATTATTGCTGGGGACCTGAATGCTAAATCAGCGATATGGTTCCACAATAAAGAGGATAAAAGGGGAAGGTTGGTGGCAGACTTTATGGACGCAAACGATCTTATATCGGTCAATATGACGACACACCCGACTTTTCACACTCCCCACGCAGAGGGCTGGACGGATGTCTGTCTGGTTTCTGCGGACCTGGGCTATCAAATCTCTGACTGTGAGACGATGCTCATTACGTCCGCTAGCGACCACAGATAACTTTTGACCCAGGTGTCCGATGTCATAATCGAAGAACAACAAACTAATCACCACAAAATGCATACTAATTGGGAGACGTTCCGGGAATGTTTTAGCCAACAATGGAGAAACTACAGCTTTCCCGATATAAAGACCCAGGAAGACATAGATAATTATGCAAATTTCATAACCGATACCATCCTATCGGCCAAAAAACAAGCCACCTTAACAAAAACAAGAAAGCACAGAAAGACCTACTGGTGGATGGATGAGTTATCAATACAAAGGGACAGGGTCTCCAAAGCCCGTAGAAAGGCCTCTAGAACAAAAGACGAAGAGGAGAAGGAAAGGCTAAAACAGACATATAAGACAAAATTGAAGGAATACAAAAAATTGATCAATAAAACAAGAACGAAGGCATGGAGGGGCTTTTGCAGTAGGTCCAACAAAAACGGTCCCTGGGACATTCCCTACCACATAATTTACAAGAAAAGACAAAAGCTTAACATTCCGGATATAATCGAAACAAGCGACCAGGGAAACGACAACATTCCTGATATACAAAAGAATATCACAGAAATAATGGATTACCACTTCCCGATGGATCGCACGGAAGAGGACTCGCCAATACACGATTCTATCCGTATTGGCAGCGATAATTATACTACGACAACCAACGACCAGCTTTTTTCATTTCGCGAGGTGGAGCGGGCAATTATGTCGCTCGCCAATAAAAAAGCTCCAGGACTAGACAACATTACCCCCGAAATGGCGAAAGAAGCTTTTAAGGCCATACCGATCTCCCTAGTACACTTATACAACAAATGTTTACAAACGGGCTTTATCCCGAGCGATTGGAAGGTGGGGAATATCAAACTAATCCCCAAGGTAGAAAAACCCTCCGCACCCAGTCACTACAGGCCACTAAGCCTCCTCCCGGTTCTAGGGAAGGCCCTGGATGGATTAATTATAGAAAGAATCAATTGGATATTACAACAAGGAGACCACCAAAGCCCTAATCAATACGGATTCCGCCCTGGAAAATCAACAACAGACGCTGCCCTAAGTTAAAAACTACATTAAAAGAGCTTGGAAGAAAAACAATCATGCAATACTTATCAGCATAGATTTCAAGAAGGCGTTCGACCACCTTTGGTGGCCGAGCATCCTACACCGGCTAAAAACAATAAATTCACCGATGAACATCTATAGAATCACAAAAAACTACCTTACAAACAGGAAGGTGGTACAGTGGAACCCCGGTTAACGAACGTCCTGGTTAACGACCAAATCGGTTAACGAACTTTTATTTTGCAAAAATTTTGTCTCGGATAACGAACAAAATTCGGATAACGAACGTAACGGTATTTTGTGTCAAATTTTAGTTGTGTTAGGCACGTGCGAGTTAAGTATTGCTTTTCCGAGTGTTTGTACTATACTTCTTTTTTCAGTTTTGTGATTTATATATTTAATCAATATGGCATCCAAGAAAGAAAAAAGTCATAATGGCAATAGAAAACGACAACGCGCTATCGCATTTGAGAAAAATTTTGATTAAAAGAATAAGACAATCAACTTTAGATCAATTTCTTGTTCCTTACGGAAA
>NW_019384577.1:327663-342126 GCF_000671375.1 Centruroides sculpturatus | reverse complement strand
TGTAAAACCAAATAATTCGTTCCAACGCGAAAAACATACTCAAATTAAAGCCAAGTAATACATTAAAAATTATAACTGTAGTAACAAAAACAAATGAAAAATGCGAACTAATGTAACGTCGTATGGTGAGTTTTTGTTCGTATTGTGGAGCAAAAATATGTTCGAATTTCATGTCGTATCCTGAAAATTTCGTATGCTGGGGCGTTCGTAACCTGAGGTACCACTGTAATTGCATTTGCATTAATTTCTATGGGAAGAATTGCTTCGGTTAACGAACAATTCAGTTAACGAACGGAGTCGCGGAACGGATTAAGTTCGTTAACCGGGGTTCCACTGTATACAGGAAAGGAACTATAAACATAGAAAAGAATATAAATAGGGGCTGCCCACAGGGCTCCAGGTGTAGACCAGGGCTATGGAACCTAGTGTTCGACAGCCTATTAAACTCATTTCCAAACACCAATGAAGCGTCCATGCAGGCATTTGCCGACGACCTACTGTTAATGGTCGCCCACAGGAATCGCGATAGATTGGCAGACATATCCAATAAACATCTGGAGCACATATATAATTGGAGCATGAACAACAAGCTGCCAATTAATTTCGAGAAATGCCATGCAATGGTCTGCACCCGACCAAATAAAGGCGGCAGGTTACAGAGGGCACCCTGCATTAACATCGGAGGGAAAAAAATAAAGGTCGGCCAGGAGCTAAAGTACCTCGGCATATACTTTGACGAGAAGCTAAACTGAAAGCACCACATCAAACAACTATGCCAGACCTCTATCAAACGAGCAAACTTGTTAAAATGGATCACAGGGAAAGATTGGGGTTTAAACTTCAAAAACAAGAAAATTATCTACAAGGCAGCTCTAGAACCAGCTCTGCTGTACGCCATCCCAATATGGCACGAAGCATTGAACAACACACACGCAAGGAGGCAGCTGCTTTCGATTCAGAGGCGCTACGCAATTCAAGTATGTAGGGCGTACTGTACAGCGCCCACCAACGCCTTGCTAGTAATGGCCGGTATAACTCCGATCCATATTAAAGCCAAAAGTATTGCCTACAGATGGCTAATAAATAATAACAAAAGTATACAACAAACAACAATTAGGCCAATCAACGGGAACGAGAATGAAATCACAAGGGGAATCTCCAACATAATGGAGACCATAAACAATAACGGAATAGAAAGCACGGAAAAACGCCACCCACGAGAGGAAAATACCTACCTTAACCCGGAATAGTAAACCTTAACCCGGAAAATGACGGAAACATCCCAATAACATGGGACATTTATACTGACGGATCAAAGAGCGAGGAGGGAACGGGTGCCGGTTTTGTGATAATGAACTGTCAGGGCAAGGTTAAATACCAAGCCTACCTAAAGATGGCCTCCCACTGCACAAACATACAGGCAGAGCAGTGGGCCTTGTACAGAGCAATCAAATATGTCACGGATAACAACCATAGGTATAAAGGGCATACCAGATTTTATACAGATAGCCAAACAGCACTAAAAATACTCATAAACAAAAGAAGATATACCGGACTCTCGCAGGAGTTAATCACTGCGGCTAATAATCTGGGAAAGACCAGAAAGGTCATCTTCAACTGGGTACCGGGACATCAGGGAAATCCCGGAAATGAACTCGCCGACAAACTGGCGAAAAGGGCAAGCACATTGGATAAAGAACCCACATATAAAAGGCTTCCTAACACATGGCTCAAGAACCAGCTACACGTGATTGAAATCAACCAGTGGCAGCGCAACTGGGACTCCGCTGATACCGGCAGGAATACTCACGACTACATTCCATCCATTCATCTCCGCTTAAAGACCAAACATTACACTCCCGATGCCGAAACCTCTCAGATTCTAACTGGCCACGGTAATTTCGCCTCCTATCTCTGCCGTTTTGGCAAGCGGGAGACAAACACCTGTAATTGTGACGACTTCAGCGAAGGTAACAGCAACCACCTACTATTCGAATGTCCAACTTATGAACAAGAAAGGCTCTCTTTCATGGGGACCTGCCTTAAAAACGGTCTTAACTGGCCACCAAGACCGAAAGACATTTTTAACATCAAAAAAGTCTGGAACAGTCTCAAGAATTACATCAAAAATACAAAGGCACTGTGCAATAATTTTCGAACTACGACTGCGACTTAGGACTCGACATCTACTAAACCACACCAACGCCAGGCAGAGTTTAGGGCCGCCACTTTAATGAGCTCTCGGACAGTTGTTGGTACGGAACTATCTAATGGATCGGTAATTCAGCATAGTCTTCTGAAATCTGCAAGGACTATGTAGGCAGCCGTATCGACTTGTATCATCATGTAACCACCTTATTGTATATAATGAATCGCGTAAGTATAATGTAAGTGAATATTGTATATGTCAAACTATGTCTTGTATACTAGGGTGTTGTAAACGCGGCAGAATTGCCGTGTAGTTTCTATATTGTTACGCTCTTGTAAAAATGTAATGATTAATATTAAGTATGTTAGAAATTAGGTATTCTGTGTAGCACGAGATGCGAGAGCAGCATCACCACGTAGTTTTAGAAGACGCCAATTGTCATGGTGTTCTCATAATAATGCTGTTACTCTGTAAATATCACACGTTTACCATTCAAGCACTGTACGCACTTACTATGTAAAGTCAATATGTAAATATGTTATTATTATCTGTAAATTCTGCAATCGTTCTGTATTCTGTTATATTAATAAATGCGATGCGGGCGCCCATGATGCCTCCCATGCCTTCCTTCACACTTTCCTATCTCGCTTTCCCTTCACACTTCGCTCACATGCTTTTCCTTCCTTCCTCTTCCAACAGGGCCAAGTCCGTTACAAATAAATGGATAGCCCTCTCCTCCTTTGATCTAAATGTCCTAAATGAGTTGGAATATATCCAAAACATAGCAATACAGCAAGGATAACATAGAGAAAGAAAAGATGCTCTTATTATGAATTGTCAGAAACAACACCTCTCGAAGGGAGGGAATCAGCATAGGGAAAGAGTCGTGCTCAATTACATACTGTTCCTCAAAGGAACGGTTAAAAAAGTTACCAGAAATAAGAATATACAGATAGTTTACAGGCATAATCCCACTGTATACAGACTCTTAAGAAGCAATAAAGGCAGTTACGAATGCAACACGTTGGCAGGGATATACTCTATACCTTTAAAGGACCATAGATTTAACTCCAACTTGGTATACATAGGATCAATCATGAGAAACTTACACTCTACAGTGCTTGCTGCTTTTGCCAAACAACAGGATATTACGGTGTTCTGGGATCAGGCGTCAATCATCAAGGCTACTAGATCCAAGCAAGCCATGAAACATCTAGAAAAATTAGAAATTTACAAGGCACAGTTGAACACAAACTGTATCAATCATAGGGATGCTGACGGACTGTCATCAGCGTGGAAATCCTTCTATGACGAGTTGACATATTTTATATAAGCGGCAAAGTTAATTATGATAATTTTTACTGGATGTATATATTTTATTTTATTTCTTTATTTCATTTTAATTAATTTGTATAGTCTTTGCGATTATTTAAGCTTGTTATGTGTTACTGTAAATTTCTGCAACTGCTTTTTGAATTTTATTTTATGTAATTTCGAATTCTTCATTTGATTCAGAATGATAACTGAGGATGATCGCTTAAAGTGTTTGAACACATTTTAAAGATATTAAAAGTTATTTGCTGGAATGTTTAAACGTTTTGTTTTTATTTAAATATCTCTATGGCTTTCAACCATTTCAGTTGTTGTGGGTTGAGTTAGCAATAATGATCTTCGCCTCTTCTAGGTTTGCTATTATCCCCTGTTCTGATGCATATATTGCCAGGGCCATTGTGTTTCTACCGTGCTGGATGTTTGAATCGTGTTCTTTCAATCTCACTTTTAATGAATGTTTTGTGGAACCGATATACAGTAGAGCGTCGTTTATCCGAAAGCTGGTTATCCGAAAGCATTCCAGTCGGCAATTTTAAATTTTCGCTAGTGCTGTGGCGCTGCAATTTTCGGCTATTTCTCAAGCTACTCAAATACTTTACGTTTCTGATACTAAATTATCATCTGAAGTATAATTTTTTATTGTTTTTATATTTTTCAATAAATTTATTTTGTTTGTACAAAATAAAAAAAATAATTTTTAACGATACAATAGTCTTCATTAGGCTTAACATCGACGAAAATTCAACGCGAAGTGACACGCAATGGAGAGAAATTTCAATATGGGATAAATTAATATATTTTTTCGTACATGATTCGTTATCCGAAAAATAAGTTATCCGAACCACCCCAGTCCCCAATTGATTCGGATAAACGACGCTCTACTGTATGTTAGTTGTCTACCGTATCGATTGTCTTCTAGCAGTACTGTGTGTACTCCTGGTAACCTTTTTAGGGTTTGGAAGATCCTTGCCATTACTTAGTACCCTGAAGACTGTGACATCTTTTGTATGCGATATTTATTCCTCTTCTTTTGGCTATCATGTTATATATTGATTTCAGTGTTGGATTATATGTGATAGGTATCCTCTCTTTTTCTTCATCAGGTATATTTAAGGTGTAACGAATAAAGTTATCACTTCCAAGTAAAGCTAAAGAAAACCATAAGATAAATAAAAAACAACATCTCCTCTCTGACCAGAGCAGATAAGGATAAATTGTTAGTAATCATGAAGCGGGATACATATGAAAAGAACTTAAAGGAGTACATTAGCATGACCCAATGTACAGAAGTGCAGGAGATCTATATCAATAAATTACAATCAAAGGTCAAATGTTTTGCTAACACAAAACTAGCGAAAAAAATGAATATGAGAAACATAATAGTGGATGCACCTGAAATACCATGGTTATTTGCATTCTCAAAAACACATAAAAAAGCACAACTCAGACCAGTGGTGGACAAAACCAAGACCCCCCACTCATATTTTAGAAAATATCACACACAAATTACTCATCCCACACTTACAGGAATACCAATTCAATACATCTAACCCAACAGAACTTATAGAACAACTGAAGATGATAGCACATCCAGCTTATGCTACAGTCTTAGACTTGCGAACGTTATAGCCTTTGACAGAACTACCACCATGTTTCTGTGAACTCAGGGACTACCTATTTTCGATAATTGAAGAGACCACAATGCACCAGCAGATTCTTGAACTAGCACATTTATTATGCTAGAGCTCTCCCTTCCAATTTAATGGGATCACTTACATGAAAGGTAAAGGAGTCCCCCATTCGTATTTTAGAAACTATCATGCACAACTTACTAATCTCACATCTGGAAGGATAACAATTCAATACATCCAACCCAGAGAACTTATAGAATAAAGGAGCCCGATGGGCAGTCAAGTATCGGGCGATTTATGTGAAATGGTGATCAGAAAACTAGAAAACAACATTCTACCACATTTCTTACCCAATATCTTATTGTATAAACGTTATATTGACGACATCAACATATTTTGGAGGGTGGAACTGGACCTAAAACTCTTCCTAGAAGCCATGAACAACATAGTACTTCAAAGGGGCATTTCTTGGACATTGATATCAACTTCGAAGGAATGAATATAATTACATCTGTATACCAGAAACCCAGTACCTTCCCCATATATATACCAAGAGATTCATGTAATCCTTTCCTATATAAAGTGGCAGCATTCCAAGCATTTGTGAGAACAGCTCACACACACACTCCTCGACGCAACAAGCTCTTACAAAGGAACTCCAACATATAAAAAATATTGCAGTAACCCATGGATACAACAAAAATCTCATCGAAACTTTGCCTAAAAAACATGAGCTTACCCAAGAAACATCCAATGTTCACACAGGGCCACCCTTGAATATACCTGACAAAGAAAAAGAGAGGATATCTATCACATATAATCCGACACTGAAATCAATATATAACATGATAACCAAAAGAAGAGGAATAAATATTGCATAAAAAAGATGTCAAACAGTCTTCAGGATACTAAGTAATGGTAAGGATCCTCCAAACCCTGAAAGGT
Organism: Centruroides sculpturatus; assembly: GCF_000671375.1. Classification (NCBI taxonomy): domain Eukaryota; kingdom Metazoa; phylum Arthropoda; class Arachnida; order Scorpiones; family Buthidae; genus Centruroides; species Centruroides sculpturatus. The sequence continues at coordinate 336,069 of NW_019384577.1, read as the reverse complement.
TACCAGGAGTATACACAGTACTGCTAGAAGACAACCGATACAGTAGACAACTAACATATATCGGTTCCACAAAACATTCATTAAAAGTGAGATTGAAAGAACATGATTCAGACATACAGCATGGTAGAAACACAATGGCCCTAGCAACATACGTGTCAGAACAGGGGATAATAGCAAATCTATAAGAGGTAAAGATCATTATTACTAATTCCAACCCACAACAACTGAAATGGTTGGAAACCATAGAGATATTTAAAGCAGAAATAAATAGTACATGTATTAATTATAAGAATGAAATGACCCTATTCATAGCATGGCAGATATTGCTGGATAAGGACCTATAAAGGAGATTTCACAAAGCAGTGTATACAAAGCATGTGCAATAAAACTGTATTATTATGGAATATTTGCACATGACAATATTCAGAAGAAATTCGTACATAAAGTGTATTCGAACAGTAACAGCCTGTTCGATAAAGCCTGAGGAAGAGCCCAGGAGGTCATTCGAAAATGTTTGCGACTATAAAAAAGGAACCACTCCAGTTAACAGGTTTGAAGAGTAGATATAGTTACAATATACATTTTTTCTATCTGCAATTTCTCATCATTGTGACACTGTTTATTTTATACCTTCTTTTGGTAATAATTTCTGTTACATTCACATACCTTACTAAACATCCAGGTTAGGTTCCACATCACTATCACATTACAAATATCTTAAAAAACAAAACATTTTTTCTTTCTTGCCTGCCAACAGCCTATAAATATTTATGGTATAATTTATTAAGTACATAATAGCACTAGGCTGGAAAAAAAGCCCAGAAAATCCTCTGAAGAGTAAGGCAAATGATGAAAATAATAAAGTTTAATATAATTGAAAGTACCACATTAGCAAAAAATTCTTCAAGCAAGGATAACTGTACTAAAGAAAATGTTTTTTGCTTGTTTGAAGTAATTTTTGGACCAAAAATTATGTACTGGTATATTACATTATTTACATTTACTAATTATATACAATTAATATTCTGTAGTCTGATGGTAAGGTTTCATTTTGTTTACCTACAACAGTAAAACCTCCCTCTCTTACTAACAAAGCAGAAATTCAAGATGCCATTATTATTCTAATTTATTTGCTTTATGTTTTTAAACAGTATATTGAAGAAATCCATTTTATATTAAGGTAACATTTGGGTACTTATTAAATCACTGCATAGTGTGTCATGAGAGCTCACACATTGCCTATGAAACTATTATTCAACTTACCATCCTTCTCCTAGGAGAAGGATGGTAAGTAGAATTATTTTTACTTATTACTAACTGAATAACAATTTAATGATTTAATGTTATAAAATTTAAAAAAGTGCTTAGTTAAGTTTTTAGAGTACTCATTTTGCTTAATTTTGAAATGAATTTTGCTATTAATTTTTTCAAATAGTGTGCTTTAATGTAAATAAATTAATATAAAAGTACTTGATTGTAAGATTTAAGAAATTCATTTGTTAAAATATATGTAACTATAGATGCCAAATACTAATACAAAAAGCTAAGTCACAAAACTGTCTATTGCATTACAAAACAATATTTATTTCTTAGGTACTTTTGCCAGTATATAACTGATCTCTACAAGCAATATCGTTCGTAAAGAACAAAATTGCCTGAAGAGGATATATGAAGAGTAAATAACCATGAGCCTGTAGCCTTATTGTTATAATTATCAGACTTATCACATCTTTTTGATTTCTTTAATTAACAATTAATATCCTAGAATGCATTTCAACTTTTTTCATAACTCTCTTCAGCAGGTTACATACACACATTTTAACAATATGTTGTTATAATTAAAATACACAGAGAAAAAACTAATAAAATAATGAAATACAATACACAGATAAACCAACATTTATATTACTATATAACCACTATATAAAACATTATAACAATAATATAACAATAAAACAAATCGCGTAACATCGCGCCCCAGAGAAGGCAACGGGAAACCACTCTGGGTACTAACCTTCCCTAGTAACACCTTGGCGTATTATTAACTACTTACTAATCTGTGCCGGGTGTCGCCGACGTCAGAAATCTGATATGGCACCAAGAAGAAGAAGAAGAACAATAATTATAAAAGATCTTAATAAAACTGATGTTAATTTACCAAACACTGTAACCATACTTAAAGTTAATTCTCTACCTTACATATACTGTTGTATGATAAACAGTATATGTTCTTGATAGTTCTTGACAGTTTCAGTACAGTTCTTGATAGTTTTCATTTTGGTATGTTTTTTATCTTCTTTTTCAAGTCCATTACACCACAAAACAAATTTTCAATTTTTCTGCCCTCAGCTATTGTGCTGTAATAAAGAGCTGTTTTTGCTGAATGTAAGGTCACTTGCATTTCTTGGCTCTAGCACATAACGAAAGCTGAAGAACAGTGAGACTGAGGCTTTTCCACAGCATTTAGCAGTGCTGCTGAGCAGCATCTTAACTGGACAGCCAATCTAAACCCCTTCTAGCACTGAAACAATGAATTTGAAGAACTATGTTTATAGAACATTTTTGGATCCCCTAGACCTTTAGAACATACTGCATATTTTCAATAATTAACAGAGAGATAACTTCACACCAAATGAGATTGAAAAGTAATAATAATAAAGAACCTCATTCAACATATAGTCTTTTTTTTGTTTCCAGTATTGTTTAATGATAAATGTTTAAAGACAAATGTTTTCAATCTAGGCAAGATCTTCCTCAGATCTACATAAAATGAAATGCATTTTGGAATGTTAACAAATTTTGAAGAAGAAAAAAAAAAAAAAACCTTTCAAATTCATAAAATACAAAAACTTGTACAGTATTTTTGTAACCAGAGAAAAAATACAAGAAAAAGTATAAAAATAAACATTAAAAATCGATGTATCCAGTATATTATCAAGATGACGCAATCCCTTTATGTGTTTTCATTAAACATTTGTTTATCATTAAACAGTACTGGAAAACAAAAGGTTATGTTGAACGAGGTTTTTTATTTGTAATAATTAATTCACATTGTTATACTTTATCTATTTACAACATTATATTAAATAAACTATTAATTTCAAATAGCTTGACTTACAAGTACTAATATCTCAAAAATAAAACAAGAGTTTGTTTCACATTTATTTATATTATAACTTTTGAACAGATTTTTCAGCTTAGAAAAACATTTTATTTCTAATTTCTAAATACAAAATTAGCAAGTCTAATTTACAAATACACAGATATACAAAATAAGAAAAACAGTTTAGGTATATAATTTTGCTACCAGTTATTTTTATATTTCTTCTATGTATTTAGAAAACAAACATTCAATGCATCACTTTTTTCACATAACTAAATTCTTTAGCATATTGTCCAGAATAATTTTTTGTAATTATATTTATTTATTTATATTTTTTCACATTTAATGAGTTTTTATTCCATTAATATTTACCATAATGATGATTACTTTTAGAAAAAACATCCATCACTATCAATTGTTATGCACACAATTTTTTTCTTTTTTTGTTTTAAACTTTCTCTGTTGAAACAAGAGTATCCCAGTATCTTCCTAGGAAATCTCTAGCTGCCATTTTTTTATGTTTGATATGATGATATAATTACAGTAGAGCGTTGTTTATCCGAAAGTCAATTATCCAAAACGTCAATTATCTGAAAGAATTCCAGTCAGCAAATTTAAATTTTCGCCAGTGCTGTGGTGCTGCAATCTTTGACTATGTCTTGGGCTACTCAAATATTTTACGTTTTTGATACTAAATTAACTTCTGAAGTATAATTTTTTATTCTTTTTATATTTTTCAATATATTTATTTTGTTTGTACAAAATAAAAAAATAATTTTTAATGATACAATAGTCATTAGGCTTAACATCGACGAAAATTCAACATGAAGCGACATGCAACAGAGAAAAATTTCAACATGCGATAGGTTAATATATTTTTTCGTACATAATCGGTTATCCGAAATATTGATTTTCCGAACAACCCCAGTCCCCAATTGATTCGGATAAACGATGCTCTACTGTATTGTAAAAAAAAATAAATTTAAAATGGAAAAAATAAAATTTAGAAAGTGAATAAAAAACAAAAAAGTATTAAATTATTTGTTTGTTTCAAAATATGTGTTATAAGCATAAAAATGTTTAAGAGCAAGATGACAAATGTGAAGTTCTCCATTTTTGGAATTCCATACCAAAATGTTAAAAACAGAAAAATATTGATCAGTGAAATGAACAAAACTTAGTACCATATTCAGATAAAAGAATCTCAATCTGTTTTTGAAAAAGTTAAAAATAAGGATTTATAATAAATATTTTTGGTATATCATTTGGCCAAACAGTAGACCAAAATGTTCCTGATTTATGTTCCTAAAAAATGTATTATAGACCATCTTGTATCTAAATTATCTGAAACTTTAAAATTTAATAAGTTATGTCTTTATTTAAAAGTAGTATACTAAATTACTGATGTATACTAAATAACCAAATATAGTACATCATTAATTGTTCAAGTGATAAAATATTAGAGATTTTAAAATTTTAACAAGAATTTTTTTAAATTTCTAGTTTCAATTGACTTATTTGGTTCATTTTCGAATAGAAAGGTGTTAAATATTTAATATAAATGTTGATGAGATTAACATTGGGTTTTGAAATACAGTTGAACTGCCTTAAAATAAACACTGATAAAGCATATTTTGCCATTGCCCCAGCAAAACACCAGTCACAGCATTAATTTTCACACAATAAAGCAAACAGAAATTTTACTAGTATTCATTAAACTGAACTGTGCATAGCTTGTAAAAAATCCTGTAAACCCACTTTTCAGTTTTAGGATGTTATATCAGAATGATGAAGCTCATGCTCTACCAGATCTAAATGACAGAGGCACATACTGAAAACTATAATAAAATGCTTCTAAATATCACTTATGGTAGCTATGCTACCATAAGTGATATTTAGAAGCATTCTATTATTACCTATATTTTATTACATTCTATTAATGTATGTCTCTTTAATCTGAATGACTATTAAGTTCAGTAGAATATCATTACAGCTTTCAGGTTAGACACTTCTTTTATTAGACACATTTTCCTTAAAAATGTTTTTAATATTACTGTACTGCATGTAATTAACCCGTAAAACAGTTATTATAATTACAGTTACTCCAATGTTATGTTATAGAAAATACACATTCTTTAAAAGATGTACTTATGTTAAAAGTGGGGTTTCTTTATGAATGTGTGAAAAGTGTATTTTTGGTGTTTTTAATAACTGTATTGCATTCCAACATTACCAGTTATACACCGTGGTTTTAGAAGACAGAACCATAGGTATCATATAAGTGTGACAATTTTAATATTGCACTAAAGGGGGCTTAGCCTTTATATAAGACTAAAATGCATATGAGAAAACAATAAAAGAAGTGTCTAACCTAAAAGCTGTAATGACAGTCTACCAAACTTAACAGTCATTCGGATTAGAGAGACATACATTCATAGAATATACAGGTAACCCCCGTATAACACGGCACTTCTATAGCACGAATTCACTCTAACACGGTTCGGAAATTGGGAACATCCCCCGTATAACACTGTGCTTTTATAGCATGGGTTCACTCTAACACAATTCAAGAATTGGGTAAAACCTCATACAACATAAAATGTAATAAAGAGTGCGTTCTTTTATACCTCTGCGTAACATCGCGCAAGCATTCTAATTTTTTCTTGGCTACTTTGAATGCTCTTTCAACAAATAATCGATTTAATGGTTAAATTTTACAATTGGGATCCTTCTTTTGCCTCTAAAACTTCATTTTAAAATTATAAATTCTTCCATCACGATACTATTGATACTGCGGGTGCCGCCATCTTTCTGCCTACAAACAGCAGCGTACCCCCGTTGCAGGGTGACCGCTATTAACGAACGCACCCAAAAACTATTACCAGTTGACGATGCTCATGCTGAGATCATCATATAGGATGAATAATCCTCTAATAAAATATTTACTTAAATAATAAATAAGTATTTTACCTGTGAAAAAAATGAATAATAAATCTGATTTAAATAAAGATTTAACAGCATGTTTTTTAATTTTTGGAACCTAACCCCCCCTTTTCGCACTAGTTCTTTTTTCATATAACACAAATTCACATAACATGGCAATTTTTTGGAACGTAACTCCTGTGTTATACGGGGGTTACCTGTAATAAGATGATATAAAATTTTCAATCATCTTTTGTTTAGTTTTATTCCATCTATTATTTTAATTCACTTCATCATTCTATTTTGTTGTTTTTTGTTTAAACACCATGTTCTCATATATTCAAGCAATATTTCAAAATAAAAAATGTGTATTCCATAAAAATTTTCTAGAACGTATTTTAAGTTCATTCCACTTTTATGTAGAATGTTTTTATTCAAATATTGTTTAGCTAGAGAAGCCTAAAATAAAGTGAGTAGAAGTACATTTTATATTAAAAAAGTTTATAAAGTTGTTTCTGTGTCTTATTTTATTATATATATTACATTAAACAGTAAATCATAAAATAAAATTGAGAATTAATTTCTTTAAAGATTGATGATCTATTTTATTAAGTTTAAAACATTTGTGTTCTAGTTTTAATAAACATTTCTCAGCAGCAAAAAATGTTACTGTTACTTCATTAAATACATAACTTCTTTTTTTAATTTAAATTGAAATAATTTTTAAAGCTTTATTGTATTTCCTACCTTTTTTCCTTTTCTTTTTTTGAGCTTCATCCTCTGTCCTTGCAGCACCAAGCAAAGTGAAAATGATGCCAGCTTGGGAATTAATACCTACAGCAGTGACAAGCATTTTACCACTGCCTTCCATTATATGAGTCCCTATATGAAAAAAATAAATATTGTTTATATAAATTTGACAATTCTGCATTTAACTATGAAAACAAACTATGAGTGCATATATGTTATGTATAATAAGAATTCTATATAAAATACAAACAATATGTTGTTCTTCATTCTGAATAAAAACTCCTGGAACTAAAAATTTTATCATCAAAACCTAAACTTTGACAACACGAATCTTGGTTCCAAACTGGCCATTTATTTTTTCTCCATAAGAATTATTTGTTCTTGATTTAATATTACTATAGATAAGTAGGAATAACAGAAAACAGTTTCTTTGTGATGAAATATTCCAATTATACTAATTTACTTTTATAATGTAAGAAGCTACATTAGTAAGATAAATTAGTGTATAATGATTAATTAATTTCAACTTGAAAATACAAAACACAGCTTCACACTGTAAATAAATCTGGACTTCTAAAGCATCAAAGTTGTTTTGTATGTATTAAACTAAAAAAATAACCAAAATTATAAAAATTTTATAGTATTATTTTAAAAGCCATTTTTTGAAAAATCATCTTATTTATATTAAATATATATTAAAAAAGTTTATAAAGTTGTTTCTGTGTAAATGCATAAAGTTTTATGTCGTCCATGTGACAGATGCGACAGTGTAAACTGTGTTGTTTTTCCATGTCTGATATTTAATATTTATATTTTTTTTATTGCAATAAAATATTCACGAATTACATCGGAATAAAAAATACCCCGTCCCGTAACCCACAAGAAAGAAGGTACCTATTTCCCTCTTTACTGTATTAGTTGCACTTTACATGCAGATAGTTCCTCTTCTCAACAAGTTTCCAAATGAGCTTTGAATACAAGTCTCAAAAGCTGTATTAGGTAAATCCTGATTAACTAATGAACGATGTATATCTGATGATTGCTGTGGATTTGAAGATAGCTGTATGCCTTGAAATTGCTGTATAGGCCTCAAAGATAGCATCTCCAAGCACTTTATTGAGTATAAACGGTGTGTGTATAGCTGCCTGTTTCTGAAGGATACTAATATCAATGTTGAATTCTAATTGATTTATGTATTTCTTTATGTTTTCGCTACTATTCCTGTTGCTCCTATTACTATTGGAACAACAGTTGTCTGTGTATTCCACAGGTGGTTAACTTCCAATTTCAGAAAATGATATTTACTCAATTTTTCAATTTCTTTAGCACCAATGTTATAATCTGATGGTACAGTTATATCTATTAAAAATGTTTTATTACGATTTTTATCAACATAAATTAAATCTGGTCTATTGTGAGATACAGTGACATCAGTTTGGACAGGCATTTCCCATAGTATCTTGGCCGAACTATTTTCCTTAACTTGTGGCTGGAGTAATATTTCCATCCACTATTGGTCAGCAACTTCTATTTTATGTTTTCGGGCCAGGCACCAGTAGACGTACTGGACAAGGTTATTATGACGTCTTACATAACTAGTCCCCGCCAGTTTTTCACATCCTGATATAATA
>NW_019384577.1:302399-326623 GCF_000671375.1 Centruroides sculpturatus | reverse complement strand
TATTTGAGTCTGCTAAAGTTACTGCTTTATGTAACTGTGATGTTTCTTGTTTCCTGTAGAAAAACTCTCGCAGTGACTGTATTTGTTTGTAGTGAAGGTTAACTATGTCAATCAGGCCACGTCCGCCATCTTTATGTGGAAGGGTTAATCTTTCTGTGGCGGATTTAGGATGATGTTGTTTACGCTTAGGAAGCGTTGTTCTTGTTTTCCTTTGGAGTTGCTCGAGATCTGTGTGAGTCCAATGTATAACTCCAAACGAGTATGTGAGTACAGGAATGACAAATGTGTTTATTGCTTTAACTGTGTGTTTTGCATTTAGCTGCATTTTGAGAATGGCATTTAACCTACTTTGGTATTCTTTAATTAATCTTTGCTTTATTTGTGTATGTTTTGTTAGTTTGGCCTGTTGGAATCCTAAATACTTACAGAACTCGCCCTCTTCCATGGATTCAATAACATCTCCATTTCCAAGTGAAAAATCTTCTTTCTTCAGGATTCCTTTTTCTATGTGAAGTTTTTTGCATTTGTCTAAGCCAAACTCCATTTGTATGTCCATTTGTATGAGTGTGTGATTTGTAGGAGTTGATGAAGTTGTTTCTGTGTGGATGCATAAAGTTTTATGTTGTCCATGTACATGAGATGTGACAGTGTAAACTGTGTTGCTTTTTTGTGTCTGATATTGTAGCCATATTGCGTGTTGTTTAAAATGTTTGAAAATGGGTTCAGAGCTAGGCAGAACCACAGAGGACTCAAGGAATCTCCTTGAAAAATTCCTCACCTAATGAATATCTCATTTGTTTGTATGGAAGTGTTACTAACTTTGAGATGTAGTGTTATTCTCCAGTGCTGCATAGTGTTTTGGAAGAATGCAATGAGTGATGGATGTATTTTGTACATGTATAGAATATGTAGCAGCCAACTGTCTGGAACACTGTCGAATGCTTTTCTGTAGTCTATATATGCCATGTGTATGTTTCTGTGTTGTTTGTGTGCTTGCCGTAGAATGACTGAATCTATGAGTAACTGTTCTTTGCATCCCCTGTGATTTCTACGGCAACCTTTTTGTTGTTCTGTAAGAATGTCGTGTTCTTCAACATGTTTGTATATTTTGTTTGTAATACAGGATGTCAATAATTTGTAGAGTGTTGGAAGACATGTAATTGGTCTGTATTGTGTGGAGTCTGTAGTGTTGTTGTTTTTAGGTTTCATGTAGGTGATGCCCCGAGTAAGAAATTTTGGCATGTCTTGTGGATTGATGATGATGTGTGTTAGATGTTTAGCTAGTTCCTGGTGCAGTGATGTAAACTTTTTGTACCAGAAATTGTGAATGTTGTCTACACCAGGTGTCTTCCAGTTGTCTGTTCTGTTAACAGCGTAGTGGATGTCGTGTACGTTTATTTCAGCACAGGGCATAGTTGGTATGTTGTGCAAGTTTCTATTCTCCTCCTTGATCCAGCCTGCATCAACATTGTGTGTAACAGCATTGGACCAAAGAGAAGACCAATAATTTGTGAGTTCTTCTGTTGGTGTGCCACTGTGCTGTGTATCATTGTTTGTTTTGGTACTGATTTGTCTGTAGGAAAGTTTTTCTTTGTTTGTGAATAATTTATTTTGTTGTTTTCGTAGTGTACATGTTTTGTACCGTTTGAGTCTACGTGCTTTGGCTGCGAGTTTCTGTTTTAGTCAAGAAAATCAAAACACACACAAAACATGATGTTCATGTTTTGTGTGTGTTTTGATTTTCTTGAAAATGTTTTTGTGTTGTTTCTTTAATTTGGGTGTTATGTTGTTTTTAGTGTATTGTGTCAGCCTGCCTAATTGCTGTCTAATGTCATTTATTTGTGTTTCTATTCTTCTCTGCCAGGCAGGCTTGTGATAGAATTGTGTTTTGTGTGTGTCTGTCTGCAATTGTATTTTCAGTCCATGGTGTGTTACTACTTTGAATGCCCCAGCATAAACTAATGTATGAATGTCTAAGAGTGTAGAAATTGAATGGATGTAGTTTGGTAGTAAGTGACTGTTTACATAATTTAGTGTTTTTCCTACTACCTTTCACGTGTTGACTTTTGGTATTCGTGGTGTTTGTGTGGGATCTGTACCAATATATTTAGTGAGTGTTTCCTGAAATATAAGTGAGAGCGTATTAACTAATTCTATGTCTACGTTATCAGTGATGGATGAGGAAGTGCTTGTAGTATCATTAGTTGTAGTTGTTGTATGTGTACTATTATCAATGCTTGTTGCTGGATTATCCTGACAGGTTACGTGATCTTCATTAATGTTAAATGTTTCTGTCTGTTGATGTATTTGATCAGCAGCCTGTTGTTTCATAAGTTCAAGTGTTGTTTGTGGGATAAGGTTGTTGTGTGTAATTGTTCTTTTTCGATCGACAACCCTTTTTTCAATGACAGTGAGGTGAGGATATTGTTGTGTGAATCTATGGTGTAGTTGTTGTCTGTATGCTGTCATGTTTGTTTCGAGTTTTGTGATGGTGTAGTAAGTACGGATGATAAACTCGTTTATTTCTGTTGTCCATTTCATCCGTTGGCGTGGTTTTCCAGCCTTTGTGGTCTGTGGATGCATTGCCACAGAAACACCAAGGCTAGGTTGGTTCCTCACATCTGTTGAGGGCATTGCAGTAGCCATGCTTGGGCCAATGCTGCTTTCGCCATCGGTAACCAAGGGAGACTGCGGCCTATTTTTCGAACGTGAGCCTCTGCCTAACCCACAAACGCGGACCTTGTTAACCTAGGCAATGTCCGAGCTGGTATCACACTTTGATCTGGTTACTACCATGATACATATCTCTACAGAATGTGGGTGTGGTCACTCTTAGCTTCATTTCCTCTCATAGACCTTACTGGCACGGCTGTCCCTACCAGGAGCTTGTGCTCCAGCCTGCATTGCTCTATGGTTCAGTAAAATTACTGGGTTCTCCCACCACGACCAGGTGGTGACCACGGGAGAGTTATTATTATTATATATAATATATTTATAAGATTTTTCTTCCAATGATTCTCATTAAGTTTCTTATAATTTTTGTTTCTAATTTAAATATGATATAGTAAAATCATCATCAGTTGTAAAATTTTTTTGGAAATATAACTTGTGAAAGGTATGTTAATTTTTCTACAGATGGAGAGACAACAATGGGAATTTATAGGTCTGCAATTTCAAAATTGCAGCACAATGATGCTTTTTGATGAGTACATGTTCAATAGCACTATACAACTTCACAGCAGGAGCATGATATAGAATTTCCTAAAAAATTTTGGTAATAATAATAATTCTAGTAATAATCATCATAATAATTACCAGAAAATTTTAAAATTGTTTTTTTAATTTCAATGCATCTTAAAATCTTATCAATTAATATTATAAAAACAGATTTAAAAAATCTTATAAATTATACATTCAAATCATGTAATAATATAAATTTATTGATAACTTGTGAGCAATTGAACTATCAATTTTAATGTCAAATCTTTTTCTTACTTATGTAATTAATTTTTTCAATATTCTGATTTGCAAAATTAATTGTAAATTAAATAACAAGAATAACTGAAAAAAATATAGATACAGTAAAACCTCAATTCAACAGACTTTGGATTTAACAGATAATATTTCTGGTCCAAGTGTCATATGTGAAAATTAACACCCTGTTAATTTTATAATACTTTTTATATTTATTTAAATTAACAGATTATTTTTTTTGAAATCCAAGAGTTACAACTCTTAAATACAACTGAAGTGTATTTTCCAAAAATTGTTTATTTATTTTGATTTAGTCACATACTAGATTATTACAGTCTCAGAACTATTATACAAATTATACAAAGAAAACTTTTCTGTGAAATTAAACTTCTCATGCACACTTAATTTTCATTACACAAATATATCTACATTAGTAAAAACAGATAAACACTAATTTGTCAATTTTTTTTAACACTCTCATTCAGAAAAATTTAGTTTATTATGTAACTTAATATCGTCTTTAAGAGATACTCCCTCACCCAAATTAGTCCATTAAATCAAGGTTTTACTGTATTAAAATAATGACAACTCTTGCTTTAATATTTAATTTTTTTTAAATACTTTTAATCAGTTTATAAACTGCAATTTATGAAAGTAATTTTAAGCTATTTCTCTTGTTATAAATTAACAAATAGCTGTCATTAATTCCACTAAATTACAGTGGAATTAATGATGGCTATTGATACCTCTAGAAAAAACTATTCTCAAATAATAATAAGTAACAGAAGTGATCTTGATACAACTGTCATTGTCATAGTACCTTGATGAATTAACATTTTATTATTTAAATAATAATAGAATTAACTGAAATATTAGGTTTTTACAAGATTTTTAAAAAATAATAATAATAATTTTTAAAATATAACTCCAAAATGTTTATTTTATTAATAAAGGCACTTTATTAATTAAAAATATTTGTTTTTCGTAGAGAAATACCTAACAATTGCTTAATAAATAATTTATTTTCTCATATAAACAAAATAAGCTGCATATTCAATAGTCCAAATGCAAATCTTTATTTTATTGAAAAGTTTTGAAATAAATAACATTATTGTGCATAAGAGGAGAAACTACTAAAAAGAGTATCTCTCAAACAGTGACTATTTTAAAAGAATAATAAGAAAATTTCAGACATTATATTTAAAATAAATTGAATATGCAGAATATACAAGATATAATAGAAGCTAAAGATTTTAACATATTACTTATTTTTCAATAAATAATAATTGCAAAATCATCTAATATATGAATATTAATAATATAGTTTAGTTTATATTTATATTAGAGTATCGTATGATCTTTAAATAATATATAAAAAGATGCATCATAAAACAATCTCTTTCTTTAAAAGTAATTTAAAATATTTAAATCTGTACATTAATGTTCAAATAAGATACTAAGAAATATTTTTATCAATTAAAATGGCAAACTGAAATTTATACTTTACTTCTGCAAGTTTCATTTACTTAAGGAAAGAATTCAAGAAGTAATACACTTTAAAATTGAAACAATATATTTATTTTCTTTCAATGTTTTTGAACTTACCTATTAATTGTGTTTTAAATATCAAATTCATACTAGTCTTTGTGTCATATTTTATTTTCATGTGTTTTCTATTTAACTAAGTGCTTTAAAACAAGCACATCATCATCATCATGTGCTTTAAAAATAAAACAATTTAAAAACTTTTGATTTTTCTCTGTTAAATATTGTTAATTTTCTAAAGCAAATAAATATTTCTGAAATTTGAGAAATATTTTCATCTCAAACCTGTTCAGATGAATTACACTGAAGGAATGTGAAGTGTTTTTTAAGCCTGTTTCACAATTACCCTTTGCAACATAGAACAGGCAGAAGTAGTTCTATATCACAATCACAAATTTTCTACTTTGGCAGTTGCTTGACAGTCCTATAAAATTATACAGATCAGTTTCTACAATCAATTTTATGGCATTTTCACTCAAATCGTGCTTGAAATCTAATAGATCCATAAACATTCAGCCAATCAGAGTGTGTGAGACATGTAAAGGAAACCAATAGGAAAATTTTAAAGGAACCTGCCAGTTGGTTAAAAAAAATAAATGAAAAGTAAAAACTATGCTTGTATTGCTTGGATAATTCCATTAAAATATTTTTAAATCATGTGAATTCTGCTTTATTGACGATTGTGAAACACTTTAGATTTGGTGGTTTGATAATGTTAAAAATGAATCCTATAGATTTCTTCTTAAATGACACTTGTCATGGTTGTTCATGAGTTAGTTTACATATGAAATTTTTGGCCTTTCCTACACCTACATTCTTTGATTCTGCCTTCAGTAACTGTTTATAAAAATATATTCTTTCTTGCTACATAATGTTTAACTGATCCTAATTAATTGGTTAATGGACTGTATGGACATGCAGTTAACCAAATTATTATAATCAATATTCTTTTTCTAAAAAATGACTGCCAGAATGCTTGTATAGTGACTGAACATACAGAAATGTTTTTACTGAGCAACTGCCAATACCGTATACCAGTTATCAATACTTTTTATGCTATCTGCTGGTCATACCAATGCATTCTGGCTGGGGGAATCCAACTGTATTTATTATAGCATATCACAATTAAAATCATTATAATCTCAAAATTTGTATTGCATAAAAAATTATTTAATGAAACAGAATACTCTCTCTTACGCATTATTCTAGAAACTACTACAAAACTCCCTAATGAAAAAATGTATTGTAATGTAATTTATGCTTAGCAATCAGATTTTTCAAACAAACTATTTAAGAAAATTATTTGGTTATTAGTTGACTGCTCATCATATATGATTAATATGTAAAATACTATTGCAAAATAATTGTAAAATCCACGTATCTATTTCACTATAATATTTAAAAAACATTCAAAGTTCTTAATAATTTACATACAATAAATGTAAACAAAATTATAAAGAAATAACAGCTAAACTAATGTAGGAAAATAATTAAAAAATTTTCATGTTTTGATTTCTTTCAGAAAGATTTCTCATTTTACTGAATAAATATTAATATTAAATTGATAAACTTAACTCAGTACAAGTTCCAAAGATAGCTTTATAATTTTTACAGTTTGCAATGTAGTTACATTTAACAAATAAACCTGGAATATATTGGAAGTTGTTCATCATTGGCACATTGTATATTCCTTTCAAGAGAACTTTCGTAGCTTTGTATGAATCCGTTACATTAGTTTTTTTACTAAATACAGAATATTTATCATCTCATTTTAAATATATAAATATAAAACAATTAGTTATTGAACAAACTAAAATATAAAAGTCTATAAAGATTAATTTATGTATTATTCAATTAAATCTAATTTTAAATTATTAAAAATTTGAATACATAATTTGTACTGAAAAAATGTTACTACTTAAGTTTATATATATTTAAAATATTTTTGCTACAAAAATGTCAGTACTTTTATTCTGAAGATTGTACTCTCATTTAAGTGGACAATGTAAAGAATATTGATAGTATATTACACTGTTAAATATGAATATACTTTATATTATCAGAGTATAATGTTCATAAAATAAATTTTAAAATATTTATTCGGTAAAATAAAACATTATTCATAAATATTCTACAAAAAATTATCCCAATATATAAATAATCAAAAACACTAACACCTAAATGCTAATTCCAGCATATAATCTTTAATGTTTCAAACGTTTTCGGCCGTCTTTCAGAGGCCCTCTTCAGGAAAGAATGCAAAAACACAAAAAAATAGTTCTATCATTTGAAAAGCCTTAGCTTTCGAACATAGCTGTGTTCCAATTTTTTAAACATTCAAACAATGTTCAAAAACAAAGATCATTACATATTACAACATATAAATAAATTATTTTTTAAATAAAGCTATAACTAAATTATTAATAATACAATATATGGCATTGTAAGTTAGCCCGATGTTTTAACGTATAAAGGATGTCAGAAATTATTGTTATGCTTTGTGGCATTGTAAATAATACTTCCATGATTGTGGAACTGGAATAAAATAATTTATTTATATGTTGTAATATGTAACGATCTTTGTTTTTGAACATCATTTGAACATTTAAAAAATTGGAACACAGCTATATTCGAAAGCTAAGGCTTTTCAAACGATAGAACTGTTTTTTTTTTTTTTTTTGTGTGTTTTTGCATTCTTTCCTGAAGAGGGCCTCTGAAAGACGGCCGAAAACGTTTGAAACATTAAAGATTATACGCTGGAATTAGCATTTAGGTATTAGTGTTTTGATTAGTATACAGTTTCAGTTTGTGTGTAAGTTTTTTAATGTTTCAGATCAAGGAAATTCAGAAAATAAAGTTTTATAATTAATTTTTTCAATATCTATGTAATCATCTCTTAGAGATAAACTTCATTACAAAAATGTTTCACGTAAAAAAAAATTAACTAACAAATTTAATATTTCTACATACAGTTATGCCTCATATTTCAAATTTAATTCATTCCAGGAAGACATTCAAATACTTGAAGTCCAAATCAATTTTTTGCATTAGAAATAATGGAAAGTCAATCTATTCTCAGATCCTAAGCAATACCCCTTTTGATAAAACAGCAAACACACAAGTTAAAATAAAAAAACAATATAATTAAATGTCCTAATAATAAATTAAAACACAAAAACAAATAAAACATGTAAATACTGTATAATAAATTGAAAATTGCATTTACTAGACACACACCGTCAATTTCAGCCTCACCATGCAAACATGGTCACCAGACCTACAAGTGTACTGCTTTCACACTTCACAATAGCTCCTTTTTCACCTCAATTGTTATTATTACAACCTTCCTCTTAGGCTTCATTGCTTCCACACACTTTTCAGATGCCATAGTTAACAAATAAAGGTTATGTTACATTAAACAAAGTTATTGCATATTTTTTACAACTATTGTTACTTAACATAGATGTATGATAATTGTAATAGTTGTGAAATTTAACACATTATTGCTAATGCGAGATTGAATTATTTGTTTATATGCTTATTTTAAACTTTTTATTCCATATTTTGTTTGAATAAAATCAAGTTGTAATGTCTTCAGATAAGAAGTGTATCATTCATATATCAGACAAAAAAAAAAACTAACTCAAGTAAACTGGAACTATATAATACTACACACAACAATTAACACCTCAGTACTAATTCCATCACTTAAAAAATTATACTGATCTAATGTTTTCGGCCGTCTTTTAGAGGCCTTCCTGTTTCGTTGTGTTTCATCCTGAGGAGGGCCTCTAAAAGACGGCTGAAAACGTTAGATCAGTATAATTTTTTGAGTGCTGGAATTAGTATTGAGGTGTTAATTGTTGTGTGTAGTATCATTCATATTATGTTTTATGAGTTTTGGAAAGGAAATAACACTGTACAAACATTAAAATAAATTTATGATGTATATGGGGAAAATGCTCCTAAAGTTTGGACATATCAAATGTAATTTAAAAAGTTCTGTTTGGGAAATTTTGAACTAAAGGATACAATGTACAAGACACCAAAAAGCTGTAAACAAAGAAAAACTGCAAGAAGAAATTGTTAAAAATCAATAAATAAAGCAACATATATAACCAAACACACAAAAAATAAAATAAAAAAAATAGAATACAAGCACAATATTGAAAGCAAGAGATAATTTGGCACACATTTAGGTTTTTTGTTTTTTTTCGATGAAAAATGAATTGTAAAAAAACTTTATACCAAATAATATTTTTTAGAAAATTGTATATTCTAAATCTCAGCCATGTTTACCAATTTAACAAATACTTGAAATAATAACATTAATAACATTGAGTAAGACAAATACTACAATATCCAAATTTTCAGTAAATAAATCTTTATTGTAATATTATAACACTTATATATGTAATTTTTCAGTGTGCAGAAAAAACTAACAAAACAGAACACACAATTTCAGATATAATTTATAAAGTACAGTAAAACTTCAATTTAACAGACTAATTCAAGCAAGGGGTGTTCATTAAAGTCAAAAGTTCATTATATAATGAAGTGGGTTATCTGAATGCATACATTAAAAACTTGACAAGTTAGTTAGTTTATCTGTTTTTATTAATATAGGCATATTTGTGTGATTAAAATCAAGCATTATGAGAAGTTTAATTTTTATTGAAAATTTTTCTATATTTACTATTGCTTACATACACACCATAGTTTTGAGACTACTAAACAAGTATGACTAAATCAAAATAAATAACTTTTGGAAAATACACTATTAATTGTATCTAACTAAAATAAATAATTTTCTTAAAAAGAAAATAAAATTTAAAATTGACAAAAACACAAAAATTTCCTATTTATTTGTCTTCAGATAATGATATATCAAGATATTTTCTATCAACTGGTTAATTAGACAACAAGAAAAACCCACCTTTAAAAATCCAGCAAAATTCTATTTCATCATAACTGAAGATCTGATCAGTTAAACCGATCAAAACATCTTTATTAGTAAATTTCTTTGCTAGAATTTTAAAGTTGTTTTTTCTTGATATATCAAGACACTCCCATTGTGGCATAAAGAGTAATAATTTTTTTATTTGAAAAATAATCTCTTAATTTAATTACATAGAAAAAGCATTTTAAAATTGACAGTGTTAATTTTCAAATATGACACACACTGGAAATTTTGTCCATTAAATTGAGGTTTTACTGTATTATTAGTAGTTTTAATTTTAAAAGTTCAATTACATTTTACATTGAGAAACACCTACAGTCATAATAAGACTGTTCTAATTCAATTTATTTTTTGACTATGATTCTAGAACATACATTATCAAAAATATATTTTCATTTTGTTGATAATTCAAATCCTACAAATTTCTTTCTTTTTTTTTAATTTTTATATCATCCATTACAATTATTCAGTTTCCTTTCTGTTCAGTGTTGATGATTCCTGTATTATTTCTTGCTATAGATAATTCATCCTTTTTCTAGTAGTAATTGGATTATTTGCTTTTTCATTCTCATTGTTTCAATTTAAAAATCACACTTCAAACTGAAAAATAAATTTGTTATTATAATTGTCATTTCTACAAAATTATTTCATTTCAAACCAATTAGAAAGAAATTAACATTATATTAAAATTACAGTAGAGCATCGATTATCCAACTCAATTGGGGACTGGGGTTGGTCAGATAATTGAAAAGTCGGATAACCGAAAAGTACGAAAAAATCCATTATTAGTGTAGTACTGTATATTAGTATATCGCTATTAACCTACTTCGTGTTAAATTTTCATCGATGTTAAACCTAACAAAATTTTTTTAAAAATAATAATCATCGCTATTGTGTCGTTAAAAATTAAAAAATTAAGCCTCATTTAAATACTGGCCTCCCTTTCATGGTCGAGCCAGCGTTGCCAGCTAAAACACGTAAAAATAATATTAAAGTAGCCAAGACATAGCCAAATATTGCAGTGCCACATCACTAGCGGACATTTGAATTTGCCGACTAGAACGCGGTCGGTTAACCGAGGTGACGGTTAATCGGGGGTCGGATAATCGATGCTCTACTGTAATTACAATTATTATTCATAATCAGTAATATCTAAATATAATTAATAAAAAAGACAGATATTTAGGTATTTTAATAGTTTTTTAAAAATATTATTGTAAAATGTATGTATAGATAATTACAGTTTAGTATAAAGAACATTTTGGTTTCAAAGATACCAAAGGAAAAATATCAAAATCATTAATTAAAAAACAGTAAATTATAAAGTTGATTTTTGTTATTACTGCTAATTGAAATAAATATGCAATTTATATACAGAAGAACTGGCCTTACTCATTGAATATGTTTGAATAGAAGCAGACAATTTCACAAAAACTGAAATTATATTATCAAAATGGCATATTGACTGCATTACCAGAAAAGCCTAAACTACCAAAATGAGCAAGTTCAAGACAAAACTAGGTACAGTTTAACACCAATCATAATGAAATAATTATACAATGGTTATTATTTAATTTTCTGAATTTGAATTTTTCTTATGTATTCAAATAAATATACTGAAATTATGATAAAATAAACTAATACCAATAAATAGGGATGTAGACAATTCTATACATCAATAAATTATTCCGAATACTTTCCAAATTAGCTTGCCCTGTAGGCAACTATGAACAGTACTACATCAATACCTATCAAAAATAGTAATAAAAAAGACAACTGATTCATTTATACAAAATACTTTTCTTAATTATCTTTATCATAAAAATTAATTTATATGTGATAGATAGATAAAGTCACAAAACAAAGCAATTTTGTAAAATTTATTACAAATTTTAAGAAATGTATACAGGTATCCACTGCTTTATGAAAATTTGCTTTATGTCTTTGCTTTTACAAAAGAAATCCAAAAAGGATTTTTGCTTTTATGAAAGGCAAAAAACAAAAATAGTATTAGGATTTCTTTTGCAGCAAGCCATTTTAGAGACATTGTTCACTTCAAACAGCAAATAGCAAGTGTCTCCCCAAACCACTTCTTTGGGAACTACATTCAGCATCAAGCAGCCATAGTTTTGAACTGTGTCTGTGAACATTTGTGCTTTATGCCAATTTATTTTGTGCATTCATTAGTAAAAATAATATGAGAAAATGGACAGTTTATTCCTTAAGTGGAATGATGGGTGTACAAAGACAATGTTTTATCTACACTTAAATGGATCTTATTTTACTTAAGAAAAAAGCTAGTATTTTCAATAATCTGAAACAGAAAGAATGGACAATGGTGATGAAAGGAGTATGAATGGGATTAAAATTAACTTTTTAAAATTTAAATTAATTTTTTTAACTTTTAATTAAAAATTACAAAAGTGTAAAATTTTCATAAAATTTTCAGTCATTTTAAAATCATGTTTAAAGACTATATATTTTAGAATTTTTATACATAATTTTCACTGTAATTCATCTGTTCATTTCTTTTCAATTTACTTGAAGAAAATAATTCATTATTTTATTTCTATTAAATTTGATCATATCTGAAAATTATTCTTAAGACTATTACTTTTACTGAAAATTTATAAAATTATATAAATTTTATTTATATATTCAGATTATAAAGGCAACTTTATGTGAACTTTCTTAAACGATACTTCTTTTCATAAATAAACTAAGTACAAGAACACTAATTTATTTTCAAAATAGAAATCTATACTGTTCAACTAATCATTCTGTCAATCATCTTGAATTTTAATTTTAAAATGTTTGTTAGATATACTTAATACATAATTTTTTAAAGTATGTTTTGCAAGAACGCTCTTAAATATACAGAAAAATCTTAAATAACACCAAATAATAGTAACTACTGTAATAAGTATTAAAATTCAAAATCTTAAACCTTCAAAAGGTTCAATGAACACTGAGCTTCTTGATTGAGTTAGCTCTGAATCTGAGAAGTATATTTTTTTTTTATCAATGTATACTTTTCATTTTGTCAATTCATATTCAAATTGATTCAGTTTTACATCAGAGTCATTTAATTTATTTCTATTCTAACATTTATTTTAAGATTAACAATGATGTTGAAATAATAATGCTATGTTTGTATAATTTTGAAAATTGAATGAAATTGTCTTTCTATTTTACTTTTACTTTTTTGAAGACAAGCTAATCTCTCATAATTCAAGTTCATTTACCTAAAAAATAATTTCCCCCTACATTCAAAATAACAGGCTCGTGTTAGATTTTCATCTTACATATCATATACATTGTGCTGTTAACATTTTGATAATGTCTAAATAGTATTGTTATAGCATTACTTATATCAAAGTAAAAATATATTTTAAAATATTTATATCAAATATAATTTATCAATTACTGATAAAATGAAAAAGAATTAGTAATTGAGTGGATAAATAAGTGAGTGAAAGTTAGAGTGTGGTATAAGTGTAGATAAAATACAAATTTAATTTCATTTTGCTAGAATACAACTTAAGTTGAAATTATAATGAAAGTCAATTTATTGAAAATAAAATGAAAATATTTTTAATGCTAGATGAATATATCAAAATTATTACAGAAGTTTGCTTCTAGCCCTTGGTATAATTATATTAATTGAATTATCAACAACAAAAAAAATCAAGGCAGATAATAGTGAGGGCTTATCAGAAAAACCCAAAATGTATTTTGGACTATTTTCTATCAGAAAATAGTCCAAAATGCATTATGGGTTTTTCATTTCCATACTTACGTAGTCATTTATGTGTTTATTAAACATTTTCAGTTTGAGTCCTGAGCATTTGTGCCCATCATTGGTCTGATAAGCCCTCACTATTATCTGCCTCACAATTGTTGATGATTTAATTAATATAAAGATGAATATATATTGAAAGAGTAAAATTTGTGCATGTTTTAAGATAAAAAAAAATTGTACAAAATTTGATTAAAATCTAGTACATGCTAACAAAACAATTCTAAGTAATTTTTTAATAAAGCATGTGAAAATTTTGAAAAACATTAATTTTTACAATATAATACCAATATTTATGATTTAAGCAACAGAGATTTATAACTGGTAAATTAATAAATTAAACTTAATTGCAGTCATGTAATCACAAAAAACTAAAAAAAATTTTTTTTTAAAGTTGTACCATGACTCAATGGTAGCCATCATGTTTTATAAAATTTTTTGATTTAGTAAAAAGTTTTGAATTGTAAATATTCACATAATTTGTTTTAGAATTTAACATTTATTGAAAACTAACCACCAACAAATAATTCAATAAAACATTTATGCAATTAGTATGAAGTTTTAAAATATTATTATTATACAAAATCTATCATCAAATCTATCAAAATGTTAAGTGTCATAATTGTTTTAATTTCTAAATTTCACATGAATTATTAGTATTTTATGATTTTGGAAACATAATAAACTGTAAATAAAAATAATTTTGTAGAGTATTATTTCTAAAGTTAAAAACATGCAATATTACTTAATTTTTAAAAAGTAATTAACACATTTTCTTATATTAAATGCCTTTGCCCAATCAATATCAATTTTCTTTGAGGAAAAGTATAATCAGATTTAAATAAACAGAAAATACTTTCATTTAAAGCCATTATACATGATTTGACGTCCAAATCAATTTTTTGCATTAGAAATAATGGAAAGTCAATCTATTCTCAGATCCTAAGCAATACCCCTTTTGATAAAACAGCAAACACACAAGTTAAAATAAAAAAACAATATAATTAAATGTCCTAATAATAAATTAAAACACAAAAACAAATAAAACATGTAAATACTGTATAATAAATTGAAAATTGCATTTACTAGACACACACCGTCAATTTCAGCCTCACCATGCAAACATGGTCACCAGACCTACAAGTGTACTGCTTTCACACTTCACAATAGCTCCTTTTTCACCTCAATTGTTATTATTACAACCTTCCTCTTAGGCTTCATTGCTTCCACACACTTTTCAGATGCCATAGTTAACAAATAAAGGTTATGTTACATTAAACAAAGTTATTGCATATTTTTTACAACTATTGTTACTTAACATAGATGTATGATAATTGTAATAGTTGTGAAATTTAACACATTATTGCTAATGCAAGATTGAATTATTTGTTTATATGCTTATTTTAAACTTTTTATTCCATATTTTGTTTGAATAAAATCAAGTTGTAATGTCTTCAGATAAGAAGTGTATCATTCATATATCAGACAAAAAAAAAAACTAACTCAAGTAAACTGGAACTATATAATACTACACACAACAATTAACACCTCAGTACTAATTCCATCACTTAAAAAATTATACTGATCTAATGTTTTCGGCCGTCTTTTAGAGGCCTTCCTGTTTCGTTGTGTTTCATCCTGAGGAGGGCCTCTAAAAGACGGCTGAAAACGTTAGATCAGTATAATTTTTTGAGTGCTGGAATTAGTATTGAGGTGTTAATTGTTGTGTGTAGTATCATTCATATTATGTTTTATGAGTTTTGGAAAGGAAATAACACTGTACAAACATTAAAATAAATTTATGATGTATATGGGGAAAATGCTCCTAAAGTTTGGACATATCAAATGTAATTTAAAAAGTTCTGTTTGGGAAATTTTGAACTAAAGGATACAATGTACAAGACACCAAAAAGCTGTAAACAAAGAAAAACTGCAAGAAGAAATTGTTAAAAATCAATAAATAAAGCAACATATATAACCAAACACACAAAAAATAAAATAAAAAAAATAGAATACAAGCACAATATTGAAAGCAAGAGATAATTTGGCACACATTTAGGTTTTTTGTTTTTTTTCGATGAAAAATGAATTGTAAAAAAACTTTATACCAAATAATATTTTTTAGAAAATTGTATATTCTAAATCTCAGCCATGTTTACCAATTTAACAAATACTTGAAATAATAACATTAATAACATTGAGTAAGACAAATACTACAATATCCAAATTTTCAGTAAATAAATCTTTATTGTAATATTATAACACTTATATATGTAATTTTTCAGTGTGCAGAAAAAACTAACAAAACAGAACACACAATTTCAGATATAATTTATAAAGTACAGTAAAACTTCAATTTAACAGACTAATTCAAGCAAGGGGTGTTCATTAAAGTCAAAAGTTCATTATATAATGAAGTGGGTTATCTGAATGCATACATTAAAAACTTGACAAGTTAGTTAGTTTATCTGTTTTTATTAATATAGGCATATTTGTGTGATTAAAATCAAGCATTATGAGAAGTTTAATTTTTATTGAAAATTTTTCTATATTTACTATTGCTTACATACACACCATAGTTTTGAGACTACTAAACAAGTATGACTAAATCAAAATAAATAACTTTTGGAAAATACACTATTAATTGTATCTAACTAAAATAAATAATTTTCTTAAAAAGAAAATAAAATTTAAAATTGACAAAAANAACTAGACAAAACGGGTTTTAACAAAGACATTCAGTATAAACTAGTTTCAACTAGACAAAACGGGTTTTAACAAAGACATTCAGTATAAACTAGTTTCAACTAGACAAAACGGGTTTTAACAAAGACATTTAGTATAAACTAGTTTCAACTAGTTAAAACGCGTTCTAACTAAAAACGGGTTTTGACTGTAACATATATATTAACCTCAATATTTAAAACTTTTCTAAAACTTAATAAAATATTAAACTTATAATTTGATTCAAAAGTTTAATTTCTTTTTAAAAGAAGAGTATTTTCAAGAATTCTTACTTTTATCATCAATTCCTTCCAAAGTTGATTCAGAGAGGTTATTTTGGAAAATAAATATGTACAATCCAAAACTGAAACAATCTTTAATCTAACTCTTTAAATTAAATTACTTAAAATGTAAATTACAACACCACACAGTTTTCTTAATAAGATTAAAAATAGTAATTTAGTAATATATCTTTAAAAAAAACAGCAAACATCTAATATGCACTCTATCTAATTTTAACAAATTTTTAAACTTTAAAGTTTGTTTTAGTAATGTTAAAAGCATATACTTATTATTCATTTCACATACTTATTGTTTCATTTAAATTATAAAACAGAAGAAATTAAATCATTTCAGTTTAATAGATTGATTGCTTTTTAAAAATACCATATGGAGTCAGTTCTTTGAGTTTCCTTTCTTGATGATAAGATGGAACAAGAATTAATTAATGTTATTCAAATAGATACTTTTTATAAATTTAAGAGCAAAAAGTTCAAAATTTAATTAAATTCATTCATAACTAATATTTCAATGTAAAACTTACTGAATTCAAAAAAGTTAACTGTTCATAATTTTTGTGGAAAAATAAATACTAATCAAACAAACAAACAGATTCTAACATTTAATTTATAAACAACAAATTATCTCATAATTTATCCTGTTGCCAAATTTTCTTAATAGAATATAACAGTACAGTGAATGATTTGTCATTTATTACATATAATAAATTAATAATTCTGACATAAAATTAACTTAGATAATCTTCTATTTATTTATTTGTCAAAACCTTTTCTTCTTCTTGTTTTGTTTGGTTCGATGTCACGACTTGGTGAATTTATTGACACTTGGCAAATAATTTTATCATAAACTTTTAATCCATATAGATACACCATTTTGAGTTTTCACCCCTCTTCAGTCTGTTACATAGATAGGTTGTATCTTGTATACATCTGTCAGGCATCTTCCGCACTACGTCTTCTCCCCCTTCCGACTTGACGGCCTCCCCTGCATGCCTTGCAATGTGCAACATCTCACTCCCAGAGTGCCGCACACAGCCTCGCCTGCAACTGTATACACATTCTATTTTAATAGTTGTAACCAATTTTTATGAATTTCAATGCTTAGATTATTGTTAATATTATTTTTGTCTGTAGTAATTTCATAGCTTTCCTTAAATTTTCTTTTATACCAATTTTTTTCCCTGTGTACTATTATAACATCATTCTTATCTATTTTGCAGTTATGAGTTTTGCAATGTTCGTAAAAAAACAGAGTTGATTCTATTATATTTCAAATCTGCGATGTGTTCTTTTAATTTTGTTTCTAATTTTCGTTTTGTTTCATCAAAAACATTATATTGTTGATAAATGAGTGACTGTACCCATGCTTGAATGCAGTATGTTTCAGTTGTTCTAGCTCATTGTTAGTATTTGAGAGCTGTGTACAATGTGAGTGGGTTATAGCCACAAGTGTGCGAAAAGCAAATGTTTTATATGACCAAGGGTCAGCAGAGTTGGCTGGTATGAATAGAGGGCAGTAAGTGGTACGCTGTGGTGTTGAACTTATTATCCACTACGTGAATCTTGACATTCACAAAATTAACATCCGTGTGGCTTTCCTAATCCAATTTTAGTGTTAATCCATAGTTATTATTATTGAACACTTTTAACACATCAACTTCTTCTTCTTCTTCTTGGTGCCATATCAGATTCCTGACGTCGGCGACACCTGGCGTAGGTTTGTAATCCGCCAAGGTGTATACTAGGGAAAGTTACTACCCAGAGTGGTTTCCCGTTGCCTTCTCTGGGGCGCGATGTTACGCGAGGGGAACTAATGCCTTCCNCAGTAATATCTAAATATAATTAATAAAAAAGACAGATATTTAGGTATTTTAATAGTTTTTTAAAAATATTATTGTAAAATGTATGTATAGATAATTACAGTTTAGTATAAAGAACATTTTGGTTTCAAAGATACCAAAGGAAAAATATCAAAATCATTAATTAAAAAACAGTAAATTATAAAGTTGATTTTTGTTATTACTGCTAATTGAAATAAATATGCAATTTATATACAGAAGAACTGGCCTTACTCATTGAATATGTTTGAATAGAAGCAGACAATTTCACAAAAACTGAAATTATATTATCAAAATGGCATATTGACTGCATTACCAGAAAAGCCTAAACTACCAAAATGAGCAAGTTCAAGACAAAACTAGGTACAGTTTAACACCAATCATAATGAAATAATTATACAATGGTTATTATTTAATTTTCTGAATTTGAATTTTTCTTATGTATTCAAATAAATATACTGAAATTATGATAAAATAAACTAATACCAATAAATAGGGATGTAGACAATTCTATACATCAATAAATTATTCCGAATACTTTCCAAATTAGCTTGCCCTGTAGGCAACTATGAACAGTACTACATCAATACCTATCAAAAATAGTAATAAAAAAGACAACTGATTCATTTATACAAAATACTTTTCTTAATTATCTTTATCATAAAAATTAATTTATATGTGATAGATAGATAAAGTCACAAAACAAAGCAATTTTGTAAAATTTATTACAAATTTTAAGAAATGTATACAGGTATCCACTGCTTTATGAAAATTTGCTTTATGTCTTTGCTTTTACAAAAGAAATCCAAAAAGGATTTTTGCTTTTATGAAAGGCAAAAAACAAAAATAGTATTAGGATTTCTTTTGCAGCAAGCCATTTTAGAGACATTGTTCACTTCAAACAGCAAATAGCAAGTGTCTCCCCAAACCACTTCTTTGGGAACTACATTCAGCATCAAGCAGCCATAGTTTTGAACTGTGTCTGTGAACATTTGTGCTTTATGCCAATTTATTTTGTGCATTCATTAGTAAAAATAATATGAGAAAATGGACAGTTTATTCCTTAAGTGGAATGATGGGTGTACAAAGACAATGTTTTATCTACACTTAAATGGATCTTATTTTACTTAAGAAAAAAGCTAGTATTTTCAATAATCTGAAACAGAAAGAATGGACAATGGTGATGAAAGGAGTATGAATGGGATTAAAATTAACTTTTTAAAATTTAAATTAATTTTTTTAACTTTTAATTAAAAATTACAAAAGTGTAAAATTTTCATAAAATTTTCAGTCATTTTAAAATCATGTTTAAAGACTATATATTTTAGAATTTTTATACATAATTTTCACTGTAATTCATCTGTTCATTTCTTTTCAATTTACTTGAAGAAAATAATTCATTATTTTATTTCTATTAAATTTGATCATATCTGAAAATTATTCTTAAGACTATTACTTTTACTGAAAATTTATAAAATTATATAAATTTTATTTATATATTCAGATTATAAAGGCAACTTTATGTGAACTTTCTTAAACGATACTTCTTTTCATAAATAAACTAAGTACAAGAACACTAATTTATTTTCAAAATAGAAATCTATACTGTTCAACTAATCATTCTGTCAATCATCTTGAATTTTAATTTTAAAATGTTTGTTAGATATACTTAATACATAATTTTTTAAAGTATGTTTTGCAAGAACGCTCTTAAATATACAGAAAAATCTTAAATAACACCAAATAATAGTAACTACTGTAATAAGTATTAAAATTCAAAATCTTAAACCTTCAAAAGGTTCAATGAACACTGAGCTTCTTGATTGAGTTAGCTCTGAATCTGAGAAGTATATTTTTTTTTTATCAATGTATACTTTTCATTTTGTCAATTCATATTCAAATTGATTCAGTTTTACATCAGAGTCATTTAATTTATTTCTATTCTAACATTTATTTTAAGATTAACAATGATGTTGAAATAATAATGCTATGTTTGTATAATTTTGAAAATTGAATGAAATTGTCTTTCTATTTTACTTTTACTTTTTTGAAGACAAGCTAATCTCTCATAATTCAAGTTCATTTACCTAAAAAATAATTTCCCCCTACATTCAAAATAACAGGCTCGTGTTAGATTTTCATCTTACATATCATATACATTGTGCTGTTAACATTTTGATAATGTCTAAATAGTATTGTTATAGCATTACTTATATCAAAGTAAAAATATATTTTAAAATATTTATATCAAATATAATTTATCAATTACTGATAAAATGAAAAAGAATTAGTAATTGAGTGGATAAATAAGTGAGTGAAAGTTAGAGTGTGGTATAAGTGTAGATAAAATACAAATTTAATTTCATTTTGCTAGAATACAACTTAAGTTGAAATTATAATGAAAGTCAATTTATTGAAAATAAAATGAAAATATTTTTAATGCTAGATGAATATATCAAAATTATTACAGAAGTTTGCTTCTAGCCCTTGGTATAATTATATTAATTGAATTATCAACAACAAAAAAAATCAAGGCAGATAATAGTGAGGGCTTATCAGAAAAACCCAAAATGTATTTTGGACTATTTTCTATCAGAAAATAGTCCAAAATGCATTATGGGTTTTTCATTTCCATACTTACGTAGTCATTTATGTGTTTATTAAACATTTTCAGTTTGAGTCCTGAGCATTTGTGCCCATCATTGGTCTGATAAGCCCTCACTATTATCTGCCTCACAATTGTTGATGATTTAATTAATATAAAGATGAATATATATTGAAAGAGTAAAATTTGTGCATGTTTTAAGATAAAAAAAAATTGTACAAAATTTGATTAAAATCTAGTACATGCTAACAAAACAATTCTAAGTAATTTTTTAATAAAGCATGTGAAAATTTTGAAAAACATTAATTTTTACAATATAATACCAATATTTATGATTTAAGCAACAGAGATTTATAACTGGTAAATTAATAAATTAAACTTAATTGCAGTCATGTAATCACAAAAAACTAAAAAAAATTTTTTTTTAAAGTTGTACCATGACTCAATGGTAGCCATCATGTTTTATAAAATTTTTTGATTTAGTAAAAAGTTTTGAATTGTAAATATTCACATAATTTGTTTTAGAATTTAACATTTATTGAAAACTAACCACCAACAAATAATTCAATAAAACATTTATGCAATTAGTATGAAGTTTTAAAATATTATTATTATACAAAATCTATCATCAAATCTATCAAAATGTTAAGTGTCATAATTGTTTTAATTTCTAAATTTCACATGAATTATTAGTATTTTATGATTTTGGAAACATAATAAACTGTAAATAAAAATAATTTTGTAGAGTATTATTTCTAAAGTTAAAAACATGCAATATTACTTAATTTTTAAAAAGTAATTAACACATTTTCTTATATTAAATGCCTTTGCCCAATCAATATCAATTTTCTTTGAGGAAAAGTATAATCAGATTTAAATAAACAGAAAATACTTTCATTTAAAGCCATTATACATGATTTGACATGAAAACATCTGTGAAGGTGAAGGAAATTATATATATATATAAGTAATTAACACATTTTCTTATATTAAATGCCTTTGCCCAATCAATATCAATTTTCTTTGAGGAAAAGTATAATCAGATTTAAATAAACAGAAAATACTTTCATTTAAAGCCATTATACATGATTTGACGTCCAAATCAATTTTTTGCATTAGAAATAATGGAAAGTCAATCTATTCTCAGATCCTAAGCAATACCCCTTTTGATAAAACAGCAAACACACAAGTTAAAATAAAAAAACAATATAATTAAATGTCCTAATAATAAATTAAAACACAAAAACAAATAAAACATGTAAATACTGTATAATAAATTGAAAATTGCATTTACTAGACACACACCGTCAATTTCAGCCTCACCATGCAAACATGGTCACCAGACCTACAAGTGTACTGCTTTCACACTTCACAATAGCTCCTTTTTCACCTCAATTGTTATTATTACAACCTTCCTCTTAGGCTTCATTGCTTCCACACACTTTTCAGATGCCATAGTTAACAAATAAAGGTTATGTTACATTAAACAAAGTTATTGCATATTTTTTACAACTATTGTTACTTAACATAGATGTATGATAATTGTAATAGTTGTGAAATTTAACACATTATTGCTAATGCAAGATTGAATTATTTGTTTATATGCTTATTTTAAACTTTTTATTCCATATTTTGTTTGAATAAAATCAAGTTGTAATGTCTTCAGATAAGAAGTGTATCATTCATATATCAGACAAAAAAAAAAACTAACTCAAGTAAACTGGAACTATATAATACTACACACAACAATTAACACCTCAGTACTAATTCCATCACTTAAAAAATTATACTGATCTAATGTTTTCGGCCGTCTTTTAGAGGCCTTCCTGTTTCGTTGTGTTTCATCCTGAGGAGGGCCTCTAAAAGACGGCTGAAAACGTTAGATCAGTATAATTTTTTGAGTGCTGGAATTAGTATTGAGGTGTTAATTGTTGTGTGTAGTATCATTCATATTATGTTTTATGAGTTTTGGAAAGGAAATAACACTGTACAAACATTAAAATAAATTTATGATGTATATGGGGAAAATGCTCCTAAAGTTTGGACATATCAAATGTAATTTAAAAAGTTCTGTTTGGGAAATTTTGAACTAAAGGATACAATGTACAAGACACCAAAAAGCTGTAAACAAAGAAAAACTGCAAGAAGAAATTGTTAAAAATCAATAAATAAAGCAACATATATAACCAAACACACAAAAAATAAAATAAAAAAAATAGAATACAAGCACAATATTGAAAGCAAGAGATAATTTGGCACACATTTAGGTTTTTTGTTTTTTTTCGATGAAAAATGAATTGTAAAAAAACTTTATACCAAATAATATTTTTTAGAAAATTGTATATTCTAAATCTCAGCCATGTTTACCAATTTAACAAATACTTGAAATAATAACATTAATAACATTGAGTAAGACAAATACTACAATATCCAAATTTTCAGTAAATAAATCTTTATTGTAATATTATAACACTTATATATGTAATTTTTCAGTGTGCAGAAAAAACTAACAAAACAGAACACACAATTTCAGATATAATTTATAAAGTACAGTAAAACTTCAATTTAACAGACTAATTCAAGCAAGGGGTGTTCATTAAAGTCAAAAGTTCATTATATAATGAAGTGGGTTATCTGAATGCATACATTAAAAACTTGACAAGTTAGTTAGTTTATCTGTTTTTATTAATATAGGCATATTTGTGTGATTAAAATCAAGCATTATGAGAAGTTTAATTTTTATTGAAAATTTTTCTATATTTACTATTGCTTACATACACACCATAGTTTTGAGACTACTAAACAAGTATGACTAAATCAAAATAAATAACTTTTGGAAAATACACTATTAATTGTATCTAACTAAAATAAATAATTTTCTTAAAAAGAAAATAAAATTTAAAATTGACAAAAACACAAAAATTTCCTATTTATTTGTCTTCAGATAATGATATATCAAGATATTTTCTATCAACTGGTT
>NW_019384577.1:255589-300007 GCF_000671375.1 Centruroides sculpturatus | reverse complement strand
TTCTTCTTGGTGCCATATCAGATTCCTGACGTCGGCGACACCTGGCGTAGGTTTGTAATCCGCCAAGGTGTATACTAGGGAAAGTTACTACCCAGAGTGGTTTCCCGTTGCCTTCTCTGGGGCGCGATGTTACGCGAGGGGAACTAATGCCTTCCGGGAGGACTTTTATGGGGAACTGGCCTCCTATTTAGTCGTTATTGGCAAGGAGAAAACCCGGAAAACTCCAAGCAGCCAGCCTGTCCGATCGCGGCGCGAACCCACGACCGAACTCCCAGTGTTTAGGGTACGAAGACCACTCGGCCACTGGTGGGCAACACATCAACATCCAGTCCATATAATCAAAATGTCATCAACATATCGGGTATACATAGTGGGTATAGGCGGATAAAAGGAAAGCGGTTGTAATCATGAAATGTCCATCTGTTAAAGCAGTACATAGTGGATATGCAATGTCAACTTGTTGAGGCCTCATATATAACAAAACCATAAAATCATGTTTATAGGTACACACGCACTAGCATAGCAACAGCACTAGGCCTATAGCACACAATAGTCAGCTCTCCTGAAACCTCCTGCCTGTTTGCCTTTGCAAAAATGCACAAACTGGGTCAACACTTAACGTCCTGAAATTGATAAAGCCAGATCCCCAACGTTTTTACTAGAAAATTGGATCCATCATGTGTTTAAGAATGTCACATTCAATAATAATGAACAACTGCACATCGGAAATAACCAAACATCACGTACCTCAGAAAAACCTTTAACCGATGCGAAATAAAATTTAATACTACAAACGTTTTCAGACCCCTCCTGGGTCCTTCTTCAGGTAAAAAATTGTTTGAAGCATTATTAAATAAGAAAAAACGTTCATTTGAAACGATTTTTAAATACAGAAAGATAGAAAGGAATCACATAATCACTAGCTCCGAATGTCAAAGCTTCTACATCACACCGAGAATTATTTAAATGTTTCCCTTTTTTTAAAGATTTTACGAAGATCTTTGTTGTTAAGCATAACAAACATATCACATAAATACAGACTACCCCTTTTACTTCCCTTCTTTTAGGTTTACGATTCACTTAATCCTCCTGTTGTATTAAGGCCTGCCATGACAAAGAAAGAGAGATCTCATCTCTGGAATTAATAGGTGACGAAGTGCTGTATGCCTTGTATATCTCTATCTGTTCCAACCATTTGAGATGGTCTAAATATGAGGAAGTGATAATTAACTTAGCATTTGAAAAGTCTGCTACTATCTCTGGATCAGATGCGTAAGTGGATATGGACGTGGAACATTTATTATGTTGAATGTCACGCATGTGTTCTTTCAACATGATCCCAACAGCACGTTTCGTTGAGCCGATGTAAATCAAATCCCTGCCAAAACGATGGTCCCTAAGTGGCACTCTATATGAAGTTACAGAAAAAACATTTCCATCTATAACAGTGGAGGAATTTTGAACAACATCTAACAAGTTGGGCTATTAGATCTAGTAGCAACAATGGCAAAAGCACATTCAATTCTATGAAGAATAATTCAAAAAAAATCACCATTGTTTCATCTAGAATAATGATAAATAAGAAAAATCAATCTGAATTTATTTTCACTCTTCCTCATATTTTGTGTATTATATATTCCTCATATAATGTTCTTATATATCAACATATAGTTTAAATACTATTTATTTAAGAAGTATTATGAAAAACACTTTTCAAAAGTAACAATTTTTTCAGTTTTTATAGTTTTCCATATCAGATAATAGTTGCCATAATTAAAATGAAAAAATATTAATATATTGAAAAAATAATTAACATATACATAAATGAACATTAAGTTCAAGTGTAAAGATGTTTACATAATTTTAAAATTGATGATCAAGCAATCTATCACATAAAATTATATTATTATTTAAAAGTTTGTCTATCATTCTTAATGTATCCAAATTCAGTCTGGAATTCAATGAAGCATAAAGATAAAATTAAACAGTCTGGCTTATTATATTCAACAATAATTTTATTCATAGTAGTAGAAGTATTCCAAATAACAATAAATTTGAAGTAGCCCATACTTCTATTTTTGTTTATGATATTATAGTTAGCAATAGAATACTGGAAATTTATATTTAATATATAAAATTTTGATTAAAAGATACTCTAGAAATAAATTTTAATCTATCTAAAGTATTTTTTCAAGTAATTCACAAATATTTTCATAACAACAAGAACAAAAAAAAACCCTACTTAAAATTCAGTAATGCTCTTACCATTTAAATATTTTCAATGCAGTTAATAGCCAAGATCAAAATTTTAAAATAAAATGGTATTTATACAAAAAAAAAACTGATGACCATAAAATACTTTCCAAAATGAAAAATAAAGTTGTTTCTTTAAGTAACTTTATTTCATTTAAAACATCCCACAATGGGACCAAATCCTAAAAAGCTGGCCAAAAGTCGAAAAATAGAGTTTAAGTACCGGTAATTTCTAGTCGTGGGTTAGGTTGGATAAGAGTCCAAAGGTCGAATTCTAGACTTTAGCGCCCCCTATCCTTTATACCTGCTATTGTAGTTCAGTTGAAAGGGGATCCTCAATCGAGCTACAGGCGTCATGCAGTAAGCAAAGATTTCTACGCTATATTCAAGAGGGTGCCAAATCTCTAAAAATCAATCGAATTTAAATTTAAAAAATGGAATCCGCAGCTGCAAGTAAGTAGAATATCATTATGTAACACAAAATTGATGATAATATTTTATGTGATAACAGTAAATGAATGATTTGTACGAAAATGAATGGAAGATTACAACAGAAAATTTTAAACATGTAGAGAAAAGTTCATAAATTCTGTAGAGTTCTGCGACTGGACCAATTGCATGTTGTAGATGGAAGTATTATTGAATGAAAAAAAACTAGCTGCAATTGTGTCATTGTTGTGAGTTCTTGCAATGTGAAACATAGTTTTCTAAATTTTGTAATTAACGACACGGAATGTTTTGCTCTTTTTCTTGAATTTGTCTGTGTGTTTTGAATGTTGTTTGCATGTAGCATATAAGCTTGAAATCAAACTGTTGCAAGCGAATAGTGATAAAGAAAATAAACAAATAAGAGTCTGAAAAACGAATATATAGAATGGTTTCCATATAGAATTGGGTTTAAATAGTGGATCAACCAAAGCCTGGTTTCGGTAGCTCAAATGATGGGAATACCGCTCAACGATTTTTCGAAAACTCAAGCATTTCTGCTGCTATTACAGAGGTTGATGAGGACTTGATTAAGCATTTCCCTATCATATTACAGACAATTTCGTGTGGTCATGAAATCAATTTCATAGAATTTCAAAATTATGCCTTACAGACAGCTCGTTACTTTGTGCAGTTATATCCGTGGTTCTGCATGCCAATTTTGGTACATAAGATATTGATTTATGGTGCAGAAGTGATAAATTCATCGGTATTGCTGATAGGGCAGATGTCCGAAGACGCTCAAGAGTCTACTAATAAATACATTAAAAAGTTTCGAGAAGATTTTGCAAAAAAAGTTCCCGAGCAAAAACAATGGAAGACATTATTTTACGCCTATTATTAATATCCGATCTGTTTATTTCGAGTTTGTGCAAATTACCTCGAAAAAACTCAAAGTCGTTGCTTCCAGAAGCAGTTTTATTGTTAGTCGCGCCACGTATACCAGCAAGTATGGGAAGCTCCAGCGATTTCAAACTTGAATCATCTGATTGTGAATCAAATTATTCTTTGGATGACACGGCATGAACTTTTAATCAACCAATTGTATGTTTTATCGTATTAAACAATATATGGATTTATTTTGTACTTTTTCTATAAAAGTGGTTCGTGTTAAATCTGTCATTTTGTTTTTATTTCAAATTTTGACTTCGGATTCATAATCAGAGATCCCGAAAACCCTCGAATACTGACTTTCAGCCAAATTGATAACGCTTTTGACTTTTGGCCAGCTTTTTGGAATTTGGCTCCACTGTGCATCCGGTGAAAGTGAAAAACTGAATTTTCTATGAAATTATACATAAATAATCAAACTTTATTTTCTCTCTAAATCATATTTTGAGAGAGAAATTTTAAGTAAGAAATAACAAGATCACTCTTTAATTTTAAATATTTTGTGTGTGTGTGTGTGTGTGTGTGTCTATATATTTATTTATTTATATTGTAAATATTTTCCTAATTTGTGATTATCATTCTTTGTCCAACAAAATAAAATAAAAATTTTTTTCTGTTATGATCTACAATATTGTCAATAGACAAAATTTTAATAACTATTAGTACACTAAATTCACTGATCACTATAGTAGAATTATTCAGAAAAGAAAATGGCAAAATAAAAATGATTAATTTCTATATACAGTAGACCCCCTATAAAACGGGTTCATATAGTTCGGATTCCTATATGATAGCAAAAAAATTGTGACCATATTCGTTTAAACACACTAAAAGAGACTCGTATAATACGGTAAAATGTCATTGCTGACTCGTGTCGCAATAGGATCGGTCGAATCTAGACCAATAGCAAATATTGCACAAACCGTTGAGTTTAAACGTGCAGCGGACCTACTAAAAACCATTTATTATTTAATGTCCATAAAAATTATATTTATATTAATCATGTCTCCAAAGTACAGCAAAGTTTTCGAAGAAAAATAATTTATCAGGAAGCACACGAGCACCATTCGATGCACTGCTCCACGATGAAAACAAGCTTAAGCAATGGTGTCGTCGAATGGTGCACATTCAGTAAGTAATCCTACTATTTTTTGTTTATAGCATAGTTTATATGGATTATTCCCAAAAAATTATACGTATTTTGGAAATGTTGAGTTGAATTAGACTAGAATCGATTAATTTTATGGAAGAAAACCTTTCAAACAGCTGTAGTCTGTAAACTGCATACGTGCTGGGCTGTGATTGGCTCATGTATTTAAAGACTCGTAGAAAATGGATTTCATAAAAACCGGAACGTATCTACTGTGTTATGGAGGGGTCGACTGTATATATAATAAATATAATATATATTTCTATATATTATATTATATTATTTAGTGTATATATATATATATTATTATTATTATTAATCCTAGAATTATTCTATTAATACTTTTACAATTATTATTTATAAATACCATGAAATTACTTTTAGCCCATTTTCTATGATGTACACTCCAGAAATTGTATTTAATGAAAACTGTCAACTGTTCGATTTAGTTGATCCTTTATCTATAAATCAAGAAATAATAAACAAATTATTTAAAACATTTTAATACTTATTCATTTCTAAAAATAAATATTTTTATAGTAAAAATAAAATATTTGTTTTAAATTTAAAAAAATACTAATAATAATAATTACCTGTTACTGAAGATGTTATTTATTTTGCTTCATAAACATAACTTTATGAGTGTTTTCCCCTACTGAATCTTCAAATAATGATGAAAATTTAAAAATCTCAACATAGTCTTTCAGTGTTCTGTTTTTGGTCATAAACTAATTATTAAATTACCCAACTATAAAAAACAATTAAATAGAAGTTCACAGGACAGAGCAAATTTTTACATACTTTATACTCAAGTTTTCCAGTACCCTGTGCAGAATATCCAGAAAAAACAATCTCACTTCCCAATTGGTCAATTTTTTTATTAAAGTTAACAGAATAATTTACTGAAAATTTAAATATTTTATGATTTAAATTATTAATTGAATTTCCATTTTATTATGATTAAATATTTAAAAATTTTTCACCAATATAGCTGGAATGATGATTAAAACAAACTATGTTCCTCTACATAAAATTTTGAAGTTTCCAATAATGTTTTAAAATTAAATTTTAAATCATACGAAAATTAAAAGTTGATGGTTTACTCCAACCCTGAATTTTAGATTATTCTCTATGTATGAATTCTTTTAAATGATTAATTTTAAATATATTAATGTCAATAAAGACATTGTTACTATTACCTAGGGCACAAGAAGTAATTACAAACTACTTAGTTCGTCAGCCTCACTCTTGCCAAGACTGCTCATGCATGGTGAAAAATCACACCCTACTCGAGGTGCCACTGTTAATGCAAAACACGGTGGATCTGACTGGACGTCAAAAAATGTCCCTGGTCTTGGGAAGCAGCAAGGCCAGTTCTGAACACACTATTCATTAGAAAGGCTTGTGACCAGGAAGCTGGAAGCAAGATTGTATTGGTCAAAATTGGTTCCAGTTCTGCGATGTGGACGGTAATGGGAAAACACAACATTACTTATTCCTAGTATACAAATGTATCTACAACCCTCATGATCTCATTTCAACATGCGCCTAGTCTGCCATGCAATCCGACTGGCCATCAGCGCCATTCTGAGTCCAGGTCAGATAGTGAGAAATATGATACTAGGTGCATATCAGTGAGTGACCAGGCTATATGCAGCAAATCGACTACTGGAAACTAAAGAATAAACAATACCCCAAAAATCATCACAAGGAACATAAACAACATAGGCACGTGGAATGTAAGAAAGCTGTATGCCAAAGGCAAATTACATAACCTTGTATTAGAAGCAGAACTGAAGAGGGACACCCTCGGTGTTAGTGAGATGAAATGGACCAACAACAGTTGGATAAAAAACAATGACACCTATGACTGTTTTCTCTGGAGGAGATTGACACAAAAGAGGTGTTGGAATGCTCATCGGGAAAGACATCACAAAAGCTGTCAACGAAGTAGCAGCAATATCAGACCGCATTCTCTTTCTGTGCATAGCATCATACCCCACGGCTATAAGCATTATTCAAGTGTACGCACCAACAGAAGCTTCCCCGAAAGAAGTCATAAACGAATTCTACAAACAGCTTGAGAAGACACTCGGACTTGCAAAGAGAGGAGACGTCAAAATAATAATGGGAGACTTCAATGCCAAAGTTGGAAACGGCAGAGTAACTGACACAGTAGGCAACTATGGACCAGGTGAAAGAAATGAATATGGAGATATAATTGTTGAATTTGCAGAATGCCATGACCTATGTATCACAAACATGTGGTTCAAACAACATCCACGAAGACTGTACACATGGAAAAGTCCTCAAGACAGAGAAAACAGAATAGTACAAAATCAAATAGACTTCATCCTGATCAACAAACGATACAGAAACTCAATTCTCAATGTTAAAACTAGGCCTTCAGCCGACTGCTACACTGATCATAATTTACTTCACACCAGGCACACCATTCACTTAAAGAAAATTACAAAAAATATCAAAAAGAAATTACATTACAACTTTGACAAGCTGAAAATATGTGAGGTCAGGCAACATTTCAGTGAGGCGGTTACAAAAAAAATTCAAGATAAAGACATACCCTCTATAGAAAAACACTGGGAAAACATAAAAAGTGCAATTAAGAATGCTGCCTGTATCCTACTTAACAAAAAGGAAAAAGAGCAGAAGAACCCTTGGATCACAGAGGACATTTTGACACTGATGGGTGAGCGCAGAAAGTTTAAGAACCAAAACCCTGGAGAATACAAAAGACTTCATCGGATGATCAAGCAGGAATGTGCCAAAGCTAAAGAAAAGTGGTTCAAAGAAAAATGTGAAAGAATAGCGGAGCACAAGAAAAAGTACCATACCAGAAAAGTCCATAGAATCATCAAAGAAACCATGAAGGAACTGAAGAAAACAAAGAAGGGAGTAACAAATTTAATAGAACAACAGAACAAAATGAAATGTGGAAAGTAAGAAAGAGCTAAAACTTGGCAGAATACATAAAAATTTTGTTTGGAAATCACAACAGACATCCCCAGGTTCATTCAACAGAAGGAGATGCTGCCCCCTCCTATTATACTAAGAGAATTAGAATGTGCCATGGACTCCATGAGATGTGGAAAAGCTCCTGGTGATAATGACATCCCAGCAGAGCTCCTAAAATCCTTGGACATGTTTGCAAAACTATCACTACTAGATCTTTTTAATAAAATCTAAAGATGGACAGCTACCACACAACTTCAAAAGATCCACTTTCATCCTGATCCCAAGGATGAAAGTGTGACCAATTCTAAACCATAAGTCTAATGAACCATAGGCTAAAACTCATTACTAAAAATTATAGGATATTGAATAAGAAACAAAACGGAGGCTCAGTTAGGACCATCGCAATTTGGGTTTAGGCCTGGAATAGGCACTTTTGATGCACTATTTGCTGTGAGAATTTTATCAGAAAGAGCCATAGAAATGCAAAGGGAGTTATACATTTGGTTTATCGATTATGAAAAAGCTTTTGACAAAGTACAACACCCACTTTTAATGGAAACGTTAAAGAGAGTCAATCTGGACACAAATGACTACAAACTGATTGGCAACCTGTACTGGGACCAGACTGCCATAGTTAGGCTGGACGACATAGAAACAGCACCGTGCCAGATATCCACACTTTTTAATGTCTTCTCCAAACAGATAACACACAGAAATGTTTCTGCAGGAATGTGGGAATCAAGGTCAAAGGAGTGAATATCAATAACATCCAGTATGCCGACGATCTTGCATGCATTGCCACATCCGTGATGGAGCTCCAACAGATACTAAACTCACTCCAGGCAGACAGCGCAAAATATGGCATGTGTATCAATGGGAAAAAGATGAAATGGATAAGAATTAGGAAAGACTCCATGACTGGCAATTCCCAAATATTTGTAGACAGTACTTTACTGGAAGAAGCAACCAAATTTAAATATCTTGGAGCCATTATAACAAGAGATGGTAGATGTGATAAGGAAATCCGAACATGAATCCAAATGGCGAAAGCAGCCTTCTTTAATCTCCAGCAAACATTTACAGATAAGAAACTAAGCCTGGAGATAAAGCTTAAAGTACTACGCTGCTATGTATGGTCTATCTTGCTGTATGGATGTGAGACGTGGACCCTGAATAAGGGCATAGAGAAAAGGCTGGCAGCATTCAAGATGTGGTGCTATCACTGCTTGCTATGGATAAGCCGGACACAGTGGGTGACCAATGCACGCATGTTGGTACGGACTGGGGTGGGAAAATGACAGCTGCTTCCCATCATAGCAAAATGAGGTACTGTACTGTGGCCACGCCATCTGGGCCACTGCTTCTCATCATACTGCAGGGCAGGATCCAAAGAACCCATTCCCAAAAAATACAGCAGAGGACCTATCTACGAGATATAGTGGAGTGGACTCAAATTAATAAGAATCAACTAATTCACGCTGCAAGAGATCGGGAAGAGTGGCGATCAGTTGTTAGCAACCTCCGGCTCGGAGAAGCTACATAGACAGACAGACTATTACCTTACATACCTACAGATATACTAAATTTTTACTAAAAATAAATACAGATACTGCAATACACAACACTGACCTCACACACAATATACGAAATGAACAGACACCATCTGGCAGTCTTTCTATTATGAAGCTTCTCCTGAATGTATTCAGGAAAAGCTTCATAATAGACAACCTAACACACTCAACCAGAATCACATTGACAGAACTGCATCTAACTACTAGCTGACTTATGGATGACTCTTGGAGACACAAAAGGGTTTATAGTTGCCATACAAGACTAGGCCAAAAATACAAAAAAATTAAAGGAGGCACATTTTAAAACACTTACAGACAATACTTTTAGTAAATGTCACATTATGCCTGAAACTATACAACACATCACATTGTTTGTGCTAAAAGATTGCAACCCAAACTATTCATATTGACATAACCAAATAAATAT
The DNA here is from genome assembly GCF_000671375.1 of Centruroides sculpturatus. Lineage (NCBI taxonomy): Eukaryota > Metazoa > Arthropoda > Arachnida > Scorpiones > Buthidae > Centruroides > Centruroides sculpturatus. The sequence continues at coordinate 290,253 of NW_019384577.1, read as the reverse complement.
AATACATAAAACCTTATACACAAACTACTAAATACCCAGCATCATACTATAAATATACACACAAGATGGTCTTAGAAAACATACAAAATGTACTATAATCAAGCCATAATAATAGACAAAACAATCCATCACAACAGACCAGGTATCACATTCATTGACAAACTAAAAAAAAAAAAAAAATCACATAGATACAACTGTAGCAAACATACAAAATATACAAATACATACACTGAAAAAAATTAGTAAATACTCAAAACTTGCATACAAAAACCATCTGTAGAGAATGAATAAAGTATTGTGCCAATAGTTCTTTCTTGCATAGATGTCATACCACAACACCTACACAAAATTTGTAGAAACACTTCAGAACAGCACACATCACATAATCACATTATAAAAACCAGTCATACTGAACATGTCACATATTCAGGAAATCCTTAAACATAAATACAAATAGCACAAACATAATAATAGCTTGTTCTGTAGTTATGCCTTGACTTGGTCCAGTACATAAGCAGAATAGAATGTACTCAACAAACACCACAATAATATAAAACTTTCATTTAATCAAAAATGTCATGTTGAATCAAAATGTCTGGCATGAGGCAGCAAATCCAAATTGTTTTAAAAATAGTCTACCTGAAGTCAGTAAGTGGAGTTTCATAGATGTGGTTAGAATAACAAATGAAATGATGTGAGAACTGGGTAAAAAATATTAATCCTTGGATAACTTTCATAAACCTTCAAAGTCAGTTCAATGATCCAATTAAGAAGAATTTTTAATGTATTGTACATTGGATATATCAAATTGAGATTTCCAAAAACAAGTCATTAAAATGCTTATTTTTAATACACTTTATGACTTAGTTAAACTTTACATCTATAAACATTTATCCTGAAATACTTTTAATATATATTAATTTTTAAAATACGACTCACATCAACCATTAACCAGTGTGAATACAATTAGCAATGGAGTAACAAATGTCTTCTTCAGCCCAAAAGGGGTTACTGATAATCTCATGTTCAATTGTTTAAATATCTACAACAGAAGAAGAATAAAATATTTTGTCTTTGTCTGTCAGTCTGTTATTCCCTTTATGCACATCAGTAATTTTATATCATCACCCCAAGTCATTATAAATTAAGTCTCTCTTTTGCGTGACCTTATGTTCTGGCACTTAAAAAACCATTTAAGTTTCTTAATATAGTTGCGTTTTAAATTCCTTTCATATGAGCAAGACAAATCGATTACTCTGTTGTTGACCTTCCTTAGAAGTGCTTGGTCCTTTTTATAAGTTCACTTCAAACCATATAAGATTGTGCAAAAACATATAATATTGCCTCCTTATAGTTCTGATAGCCTTGTTGAGGCAAAGATACTTTAGCTTCGGTAACAACAAGGCACAACCCATCGGAAGTCTGATGCGATATATAGACATTGGGAAAACCCCATTCATACGGCATTGTGAAAGGAATTCGAACTTTGTTCTTGCCTTGCAGAGTTTAAGAACAATTCTTCTATATAGTTTGGCCAGCATAGCCATTAATAAATAACCAATAAATTCTTACTGGAACTAAAACGAAATATAAAATAATATAAATAACACCTTTTTAACGGTCCAGCAAAAACATTTAATTCTCTGAAAACATTTTTGACCAATTTTAGCGGCCTTCATCAGTTATTCCAATATTAAAAAGAACAAAGTATTCGAACTTATGCAATACAAAAATAAATAAAATTAAACTGCAATTGCTCAGAACAACAGAAAAATCGCTTGCGGGTTATTCAGATTACAAAAGCATAAAATAAAAATATAAACAAATAAACGTAAAATAAATAATAGTGTCGTCCATACGGATACATATATTAACTTGTGTTATTATAAAAGGACTTCCAAGCAGTGGCTAATACCTCAGCATCCCTGTGATTAATACATTCCATGGTTATATGCGCTTTGTGTATCTCTATTTTTTCAAGATAACTCACAGCTTGTAAAGATATCTTAGCTCTAATGACTGCCGCTCGATCCCAGAATATGGTTATATCTTGTTGCTTGGCAAATGCTGCAAGCACAGTACTATCGATGTTCCTACTCACAGAATATTTGTGTTCATTTATCCTTTGTTTTAAGCTCCACATAGTTGCCCCAATATACACGAGGTCAGAGTTAAACTGACGATCTTTTATAGGTATAGAATATACCCCCATCATGCTATTTCATTTATCCTTCTTCTTATCATTCCTTAACAATCTGTACACAGTTGGATTGCGCCGATATATTATTCGTAGATTACTTTTGTTGGCAACTTTCCTAATCATCTTGTTTAGAAACGGAAAGTAATTAAGAACCACACTTTTTCTTCGAGATGTTGCCGGTTTTGTTTCTGTAGTCTCGTAATAAGTACTTCGACTTCCCTTCTGTGGTATCCTTGCTGTACCACTGTTCTCCTTATGTAATCTAATTCCTCATATAACTTTGTTCTTAAACTCTGCAAGGCAAGAACAAAGTTCGAATTCCTTTCACAATGCCGTATGAATGGGGTTTTTCCAATGTCTATATATTGCATCAGACTTCCGATGGGTTGTGCCTCCTTGTTACTGAAGCTAAAGTATTTTTGCCTCAACAAGGCTATCAGAACTATAAGGAGGCAATATTATACGTTTTTGCATAATCTTATACAGATTGAAGATGAACTTTATAAAAAGGACCAAGCACTTCTAAGGGAGGTCAACGACAGGGTAATCAATTTATCTTGCTCATATGAAAGGAATTTAAAATGCAACTATATTAAGAAACTTAAATGGTTGTTTAAGTGCCAGAATGTAAGGCCACGCAGAAGAGAGCAATTTTATAATTACTGATTCTCCCAATCTTTTATTTTAAATATTCGTTTAAATATTTCAAAATACAAATTTAAACTTTTAAATAAAATAGTTTTTTGTAACTAATTTAATTTAAAAACTCATACTTAACTTCCTATTTTTACTTCTATGAGTTGATTTTTATCACTTTCAAATAAGAAACATCTACTAGACTGTTGATTTTAAAGAATTGGACCAAAGAGGGGTCATTAAAACCTGAAATACATTTTCTACAATATAATCAATAGCAACAAATGCTCCTTGTGTGATGTGTTACTGAAGAAAAAAAGCCCAAAACTTTTCTTTAAAATCAACAGTACAAAACTAGTAACAGAAAATTTACTTAAATCTGCTAGACTATTTAGATACTTAAAACTTAAGAAAAGCATTCCACAGACTGTATTCTATTCTTATCTTAAAGAAAGATTTCAATCAGCCCAATGTTTTATTTAATTAGTCATAAATAATAATATAATTAGATAAAGATAAAATTATCGTTCACTTACTTTTGTTCTTATTTCTAAAAGCCATAGTTGTCCATCTTTCACATATTTAAAAGCTAAAAACTTAATGGCAATTATTATAGAATGCTGTAAATATTGTTTCAGGTTTATAAGTTAAAATTACATAAATGAAAAACAATTCTGAACAAAATAATTTCAGCATTTTTTTTTAAATTCAATATTTGGTTCTTTTATAAAATTTCAAGTTAAAAACAGCTTTTGTAGTATTTAGTACCAACTATGTGACAACTTATGCATAATATTCTTCTACATTGATGAATTTATGGTATTTATATTTCTTGGCTATTTAGAATATGCATTTGAAACTATAAATATTTTAATTACAATACCTAGTATTCAGTTTTCAAAACTACATTTAGATTTTAAAAATATTAGAATTATTATTATTTTTGTAATAAAACAACAATGTTAATTTTACACATTTTTACAATCTCTTGAGATAATTTTTAAAAATCTATATAATTGTCATTCCTAATCTGCACCACTCTTTCCTTTTTATTGTTATTGTAAATAAAATCAATTTATCATAATTTTAAGAATTGTAGTAAATGACATTATTATTTTAAAGCTGGTTTGAGGTACTGAACTTCATAGCAATAAGTATTTACATACATTTCAGTTAGAATCTGTAGTCTCCATTCAATTATAATTAACATGTCATGTAAATTTTTTGCTGGCATTCCTAATTAGATATTTTAAAGATTAAAACAACACCATTATAGCAAATGACAGACAACCAATGTTATAAACAAAATATAAAAGGTGTAAAAAAGAAAATTTCAGCATTTATACGCTAGATAGTGCACACCTACTGAATAAAAACCTTAATAAACACACGTCAAAAACTTAACCATTTCTAAGATATTAACAATTTTATATATTAGTATTATAACTGACTTATTGGCTTTGGGTCATACTTACAAGGTGAAAAAATAATAATCTTGCCAAATCTTTAGCTCAATATTATGCTGACCCAAAAATCCTTTCATTTTAATATACATTTGGCATCATCACAATGTTATAAACCCTCTCAAAAATTCCAGATATTTGTAGAAGTATTTCATCAGAAACAGTTCAGTTCTCAACCTATGTTTACTAAGGACTGTTACTCAGTACTACCTACCATATAAATTCTAAATTCTTTTTTTCCAACAAACTGTAGAAATAATTATCTAGACATAAACAGAGAATAAATCCAAATTAAATTTTTATTAAAAACAGCCAAAATATAAAATGTAATGAAACCTTAAATTTTTCATTTAACTGGTTATGGACAATTCTGAAAAAAAAAAAAAAAAAAATTAAGCACAGATGATGATAAAAGCTAAAAGGAATCTTTACTTGATAATAGAAATCACAATATAGCATTGCAAATATAATAGAAATATGAAGTCTTGATATTATGGATTTTCATTACTGACTGAGGCCAAAGAATCCAGATTAAAATAAACTTCTATACAGAAAATAAATATTTTAAATGAAATTAAAATTATACAATTATTGTAATATTTACTTGAAGCTAAAATATTATAATAATATTCAATTATTGCTATTACAATATAGATTCTTCCCTATTTACAAATATTTATCAACCTGTGAATTTTCAGACTTACCAACAATTTGATTTTAGGTCTAAAATTTAAATTTTGTGAAAGTTCTAAGGTTTTGTGCTGAAGAACATTGGAGTATTGAGATTTTTGCTATTTGCAATTTTTTTATAAATTTTTGCAAGTACTGATTCAGAAATGAATCCAAAACATAATAGTAAATCTAGAAATGGAAATAAATACAAGAAGTGTTGCTATGTTATCATGGAAACTAAACTGAACAATATAAAATTGAGTGCATTAGATGAAAAATCTGCATTTGAAATACTTGTTACTAAGTATTTCAAGCAAGCAGGTAAATGAGCATAATGTATTCTCTCAAGTATATTGAACGATTAAACAGTAACAATAACTGGTTATTCTGTGTACAAATGTACTTCTTAGGTTTGTTTTGACTTTTGACAAAACCTCAAGAACCTAACATGTTCATAAGAAGGGGAGCACCTGTAACTGAAGAAAAATTTTCATACTATGCTTTTAATAAATTATATGCACTTCCTATGTAGTTAAATTCACATATTTATACCTCAAATTACTCATATATAATTAGAGTTTTAAACACACACAACCACATTAGAGTTTTAATTGAAATTCTAACTACATACAAAAATTTAGAACAAAAAAAATGGAATTTTTTTTTACTTGCTTTATAAAAGATGATTTTAATGAAAAATTAATTATAATATACTTTTAACCAAAGATTATTATGAAATATCTTAACCAGACTTATTTACAACTAGCTGTTACCCGCGACTTCGTCAGCGGAGGTTTTGCAAGCAAACCCCATTTACATCCAATATTTCAATAACCATAGTAATTGTTATATAACACCTACCGCTGAAGAGAATTGCCGAAAATCAAACGAACTATTTTCAATTTGATCAATTTTCTGAAACGTTTACAATCGTTCTATAATCGAACCAATACGCAATAACAAATTCGAATTTAAAACGGTTCGAACATTTTTAAAATCGAAATAGATAAAAATATTTATAACAATGTCTGAAATGTTATTAATTTAATACACCTAAGTACTCGATGAAAACTATATTCTCTCCCTCACCCCCCGCGGGGAAATTTCTAAAAATCCCTTCTTAGTGTACATTCTCATGGCATACCCTACTACAACGCAGATAAAAACAAAAAATCGCATCTAAAATAGCGCAGTAGAAGCCGTTCTTCCGGTTAAGCCTTAATGCTCTCCCTCACCCCCCCGCGTTGGAATTTCGAAAAATCCTTTCTTAGTGTGCGTTTCCATGACGTACCCTAACTGTGTACCAAATTTCACCTCTTTAGGTTAAGCGGTTTGCTCTGGGCGATGATGAATCAGTGAATGAATGAGTGAGTCAGTCAGGACAAGCAATTTTATATATTTAGATTAAAACTGTTGTTTGAACATTACTACTGTCACTTGATTATTCTCATTAAACAGAACTTTTAAAAATCCATTAGTTATTTTATGAAATTAATAAAACATAAAATTCTTATTTTTGGCTATCCTCAATACATTTGGGATATTACTTTATTAAATAGATGCTCCTTTTTTTTCACTACATAAAATGGTAAACAGTAATAGAAAGACTGCACTAAATCCATCACAGTCATCATTTTATCAAATAAAATAATTTTTAAGATTTAGGAATGGAAGTTAAATTTAGACGACAACAATGCATAACAAAAAGTGCTTACTTTCGATATATTCCATGTTTATCATATACAACAATATTTACTACATTGTTATATTTCATTAAATAAAAATTTATTTCACATAAAATATATAATAAACTCATAAGGAGTTTGTTACTGTAATGCATTTTGAAAACTGGAAAAATAAAAACAAGCACTAGTCAAGCTTTAAAGTTTTACTCATCTGTATTCAAATTTATATTGAAAACTTCTTATAAATTAAGAAAATAAAATTAAGCAGTGTGTAAAAACAGACTAATGGCCAAAACAGTTCAGTTCTCAACCTATGTTTACTAAGGANTTATCAAATAAAATAATTTTTAAGATTTAGGAATGGAAGTTAAATTTAGACGACAACAATGCATAACAAAAAGTGCTTACTTTCGATATATTCCATGTTTATCATATACAACAATATTTACTACATTGTTATATTTCATTAAATAAAAATTTATTTCACATAAAATATATAATAAACTCATAAGGAGTTTGTTACTGTAATGCATTTTGAAAACTGGAAAAATAAAAACAAGCACTAGTCAAGCTTTAAAGTTTTACTCATCTGTATTCAAATTTATATTGAAAACTTCTTATAAATTAAGAAAATAAAATTAAGCAGTGTGTAAAAACAGACTAATGGCCATTACATTTGTGCTAAAAATCACAAAAAAAATTATTAAGTGACCTACAAGAATCAATATATATTTAAATAATAATAATAAGATATATATGTATATTTTAATGTAATAAAACATTTTATTATATTAAAAAATATAATTAAACTACTTTTTAAAAACCTAAGTTATGCAAATATTTTAAACATTTTAACAAGAGATTAAATTCAAGATTAAAACTTTTTAATTTAATACTATTTTGTATTAAATTAAAAAGTTTTAATCTTGAATAAAAGAAGAATGCCATGTAGGAGCGAGTGCAGTTCATAATCATTTTTTTTTTTTTTTTTGGTAATTTAAATTATGAAGTTCATTGAAGTATAAAAACAGCATAACATTGTTTTTAATATAATCTGTTGCTGTTTTGATTATAAATAAATTTTACCAATATAAATTGAAGCTTCAAAATCTTAAATAATTGAAGTACTCTACACTGCTATAACAAATGCACTTAAAAGAAAATTGGAAATTACAACAATTATATTTAAAATATCTGGTATTTGTGATGCAATAAAGATTACTTTTAATTTATATTTTAAAATCACTCTGTAGTGATATGTTCATATGTATTATTCTGATAAATGCAATTTCTAAAAATACCACATTTAAAAATTTTAAAGAATACTCTCTCTTGCTTTAGAACCTAATAATTTCAGATCAACAACATTACTATTTTATAGAATTTTTTTTAATACATAACATATTCATATCTTCTTGTTTCCTTTGTCAAAGCAGATTTTAAAATGTATAAATTTTGTCATTGCAAAAACAGTGTGTTTTGTTTTCTCAGTATTAAAAGCACATGACAGAATTAAATTAAAAAACATGATGGCACCCATTATGTTACAACTTTTTAAAATTTAGTTTGCAAATACTGGTCACAAAACAAGTATCGCTTGAAATATCAGAATAAGAATTAGATGCAAGTGTAAGTATTTTAAGTGTATTGTATAATATAAATAAATATTTTAATTTCTAAGTCAACTATCTTAATAGTTGCTTAACTGCAAAGCAAGTCCACTTTTGATTATCATATTATATATTTTTTTTCTTATAAGAATTTTCAATGTATATTTTTGAATAATAAATTTATATTTTTAATAATTGTGAAGTTTATTACCTGAAAACAACATTGGATCATAATTCTCCCCTTTTTTGACGTGATCTGATTCTCCTGTTAAAGAACTTTCATCAACTTTCACATCGTTGCTTTGTATTAAAATGCCATCAGCAGGGAGCAAATCACCTGAAAAATAAATTATAGAAATAATATAATCTTGGATTTTAATTCAACTACAAAATAATTTTATTACTTTATAATCATGCTTAAATAATAAATTTACATTCAAGAGACCAGCATACAGTATAAGCTCTTTATTATGAAGTTCAGGAGACTAAAAAATATGCAGACTTCATAGTAACAAGGTTCATACTAACCAAATTCAATTGGATCATGATGTTTCTGCCACTCAACATATAATTACAAGCTACATTGCATCCCCAAACCATTTCAAGATTCAAATAAGCAATAACTAACTTAAATCACAACTAGGTTTTATTCAAGATGGCACCTCGCTGTGCTGAAAATATTAATAAAAACCCTTATGGTACATAGTGTCACTTATAAAGGTGTGGTATTTTATTAATGCAAATTTTGTTTTAATGCTGTTTGAAAAATGAATCAATATGTATTTGCACTATTTTTGTCATTATGTGTTCTTTACAAGATCATTTAACTTGTTAAAGTGACTCAAAAGTTCTGGCAAATAGTCAGTCAAACACACTAACATTTTCCAGCACTGCCACTATGCTTTTGGCTGTGCTGAAAATGATGCCTGTATTCTGGGAACAAAAATACATTTCATATTACATATTAACTAAACAGCTTTACATTAAAATCCCTATCTTTGTTCACAAGACAAGAAAATGATTTAATAATAAATGGGACTTTGTATTATCCAATATCGAATAAAAGAAACTAAACTGTATCTAGAAAATCAACATTTTAAAATAATTTCAGTTCTATTTTTTTCTGAATAATATTTCAAAAAATTAACAATTTCAGATATATGAATTTCTTAAATATAAAACTCTTATTTAAGTATGAGTGATTTTGAAATATGTATCTTATATAAAAATTTTTTAAATTTTGAAAATTATTATAAATGTAAATTAATATATAGTATTGGTAACCTATATTTAATCTAGGTTAATATTGATTAGTAAATGCTTCTTTTTTTAATTTAAGAATCACTTTTAGTCTCAAATCAATTGAAAAGTGCATAAAATATTACATTTTTTCACACATGTAAAGGATCCTTTCCAACTATCTTTCAATTTAAACTAAATTAAAACTCAAGTAATAAAATAACATTGAGAAAAATTAAGAAAAACCTGATATTGTTATTTTATTGTACTTATTATATATACTTACTGTATACACCATTTTTGTCATAATTTGAATTAATCTCATTATTACAAACTATAAAATAATTTGCAATGCTATTATACCAATAAATTACATTATTATTGTATTATTTGTAATTTCTCAATTATTTCAACACCTACCATGTCTGTAACAATGGTTTATTTCAAAACCAAATGCATGATTGTAGATAACTCATATGTACTAAATTTGGTTCAAATCAACAATTGATAGTTACAAAGGATCCCTATCTTCTCACTATTTACACTGGTAACAGGTTCCAGATTTAGCGTTGATCCCTTGTTAATTTATGATAAACAGTTACTTGCAATACTAAAATCTATACATGTTAATTTAGTATACATTTCAGTAAAGCAAATCATTTTTATTTTCAATTTATATTTGATGGAACTTTTAACCATTGAAAATAAATATAAATGGGCTTAAATAAACTGTTTTTAAAAATATTTTAAGACAAACAAGTTTTATCCAAAAATTGCTTAAAATATTTTAAATTTGATTTGAATTTTATCATTATCTATAACCAGATACAAATTTTACAATATTAAAAATTTTATAATTAGATTCATGCTGCAAATTTAAAAACTAGACATAATTTTATCTATTTCAATTACAGTGAAACTCCATTAACTTGAAATCATCAGGACTGACAATACTGGATTATCATATAACTTATGCTATCTTATCAAACAGTGAAAGTTTCTGAATTTTTTCAATCCCCTGGACACAATTTTATATATTACAGGTAAAACTGTACAAATCCACCTTTAATGATTGTTTAACTTGTCAATTTAATTTTTCCAGGCTATTCCTACCCTTGGTTAGCTTGAAACAAAAATCTACTATTCTTACTTTGTTCTTTGTACACTTTTATTGCATATAAATATAGACATACTCTAATTACCAAAGTATGTGAACAGTAGTGTACTGTACAGTAGTTCCAAGTACACTAAATATCATACTAAGTAAGCTGTAGTTTGTCATATCAAACCTGGGCACTAATGTATTTGAAAAAGTTTTTAGAAAAATCATTTATGTACTAACTGGTTTTACCTAACATATCATCATGTCCTCTTCGCCTTCATATGTTTTCACAATGTTTATATCAAAAGTTGTCAATGACAATGATAAAAAACAAACCAATAACCCCAATGAGGAGCTGAACACACTGGTTTATTGGGTTTGCCAGCATACCAGATGCTGGGTTAACAAAATTTCACTGTAATATAGATAAAAGCACAAAAGCAAAATGAAAATAAATTTTGTTCATTAGTTCATTTAATTAATATTGAAAAATCAGCAAAAACATTCAAAATTTTTTTTGAAATTCTGATCAAATTTGCAGACAAACTAAAATTTGTTGAAAATTTAATATAATAAGCTAAAGTTACTAAATTAAATATTATTTCAATTATTATTAAATAATAACTGCATGCCAATGCTTTGTATTTACACATTTAATAAATTTATAAGTGGTACAGTCATTGTTACTGTAAAAATACATGTCTTAAGTCCAAGTTATTTATGTGAGGGACTAAGGGACCCTCAAGAAAGTGTTATCTTGACTTTTGGTCATTTTACAATTTCGTCGTTTGACTTCGATTTTTATTTTATTAAGAGCTATCATAAAAATAGTTTTCCACGGACTTTTTCCTTGTTGAGGATGGTCCATCTAGTGATTTATGTGTCACCTGAAACTTTCAATAAATTTCCAGTATTGGACACCAGGCCCTTACAGACTCCTGACCTCATGGAAAAAACCCAAACAACAAGAGAGAGCGATGACAAATCCAGTCAGTCGTCCTCCAAAGATCGCCTCCCCAAGAGTTATAACATGCAAAATACCATGCCTCCGCCAACCTTATCATAAGGATACTGTGAGACTAATTGAGGGTAAGATGTTTAAGAGTTCTTGACTCTCCTACCACTTACTCGACTCAAGATCTTGAGATCCGGTCTCACTTGTCTAAAGGATGAGTTCTTTTGAGCGGAAGGGTTTTAAAGTTAAGGATCACTAGATCCTTATTTCACATCAGGATCTAACACCAATCTATCATTTCTTAGCAGATATTCTTAGCATTTAATTTGAGGAGGAATTATCACGACTGATCTTGTCGAGGACTCCGGGTTCAGTATGGAGATGATAATGTCGGAAGAAACGCACACCAATCCAAGTTCATTAACTACATACCCGTTTATTGTTGAACAGTTTTCATTGATAATTAATTCAGGAATTGAGGTTACAGTTCCCTCTTGGAATTTTCAATCCGTAATTCATAGGTTTCAGGGTTTGATAGCGGACAAAATATAAATTAGTTGCGACCCTAATCGTGAGTTGAAAATATTCGAGAGAGAGCTTACATATCCTCGCGAGTGGAATAAATATCTCTAGTTACAACGTTGATGTCGGGTTGATCCGAGTTCTTGTTCTTTCCAAGTTCGTAATTCAGTCCAAAGTTCGAAGTCAAAGTTCAAAGTCGTAATCAAAGTCTATTGAAGACGGTGGCAACGAGAGGCAGGTAATCCACGGGCACACTCACAGTATAGAAAAATAACTTCAGGAACCCTCTGTGTCATCATCACACTTGCCTTTTATATGGGGAGTCTGTTTTCGAGATTTCCCCATGTACGTCATAGGTGATGAGCTTCCTTGACCAATAGTGGGCAAAGTGACAAATTTATGACACAACTGTTAACTCATCCTCTACAAGGAAGTATCCCTGTGGGAACAGAGTTTTATGAGCGATTTTTACGAGAAAATTTGTTGGTTGTTTTTCTAGTTTTGAGTTAACCCTAACTTTTAACCTAATGAATAAAAATACTCAAATCCTAAATCCGGGCCCTCACAATACCTTACACATCTAGGTGCCTCAACACAAGTCGGATACCTTCCTCCAAAGTTGCTCTTGTTACCTGAACACTAAATAGCAAGAACACTTCATCAAACACCCCAAGAATCTTGACGGCAAATCATCCAGTCATCAATCCTCGACTTCTTTATAAGGTATTTATCCACATGCGAATATCCTGTAAACTCTCTCTCTCATGACAGTTAGATTCGATAATCTAGGTAGGAATATAGGCCATATATCAATCCAAGATGACTATGATCATATATTATATATCTAAAATAAATTTGTTATTGTTTATTAATCTGGAATCTGAGTGAATCACTTCCTCATTTCTCTCTCCTCACCTCTACTCCGAATCCAACCACTTACCCACGACCGTTCACGTGACATAAGAACTTTCCGTCGCAATTTCCAGGTTCTGAGAGATTCGTGGTGTCACATCCTGACATGGTGTCAAAGATACTGACCCTACGATCACATTTAATTATATTTATTTGTATGATTTATGACAACTTTTAATTTGTTTTCATTCAATAAAATCCTGTATTATCAATGCAAATATTTTCTGTAGCATGTTATTATTTTATTAATAAACTAGCTGCAAGGACCCACTTTGCTGGGTTTTTATTTGTATGTAATACAGTTTGTTTTTATATATAAAAGACTGTTTTTCTAACTAATCTAGAATCTAGCTGCAAGGACCCGCTTCACTGGGTTTTGATTTGTGGGCAAAAAGTAATGATAGTGAAGATTAAGATAATTACATTATAGACAATCTTACCCGTTTTCACAGAATGCAAGAATTAGGTCCCCCGTTTCCAGACTAATTAAAGACCTGGCCCCGATTCTATTTCTGAACGTCTCCTGTTCACGTCCAGTCAAACAAACTATTTTCAACGTTTCTGGAACGTTTACAATCGTTCTATAATCAAACCAATATTCGAATTTTATGTTCGAATTCAAATTTGAATATTGTTCGAATTAAATTCGAAAAAATTCTAACATAAAATTCAAAATAGAAAACCACTTTCAGCCCCATATCTCCCGCACCCTTATAGCTATCGAGATGCAACCACCATAGTGCACAAATGGAGACTTGGGGCTACTACCACATACAAACACCATTCATGTGCGATGTGTAGTTTTGGCTAAAAAGTGAAATATAGGGACACACACGTCCATTTATGTATATATATATATTTGTTTATTTTCTTTTAAAAAAATATGGGCAAGGGTTTTTGCTCAACTTTCTCTGAACCTCTAACAGGAGGGTTAAGGAAACCATTATGAAGTCCAATAATTAATGCATACAACTTGACATCTATAACCAGTGAAGAAACTGATACATTTAAAAAAAAAAACCAAATGTTTACTTCCATTTTAAACACATCACCAGGCTACAGGAAACACACAAAATAGCATTTTCTACCATTTTAAATGTACATTTCCTTTAAAATTTAAAATATATATATGCTAACTGTTGCCTGCGGCTTCGCTTGCGCAGATTTTGCAAACAAACCCTATTTATCTATACTAATATTATAAAGAGGTAATGTTTGTATGTATATAAGTTTGTATGTAGCAGGTAATCTCCGAAACTACTCATCCGATTTCAAAAATTCTTTCACCAATATTTAGAATGGAACTTCAGAATGGACATAGGCTGTATATTATTCCATTAAACATTCATATAAATTAAATTAAAAGATATAATTTAGGTTAAGGCTTTAATACATACACTGGGTAACTGGTATAATGCACTAATAATTGCAACTAGATACCTAAAACATCTTGCTGTTTTAGGTACAGTGGTGCCTCGTATAATGTACGCCTCGAATAACGGACTTTCTGTTTGGCCATTACATGACTCAAGCAACAGACTGGCTGCGAACAATAAACTTTTCGTTCGGCAGTTACGTGAGGCAAACAAGTGCGAATGATGTTTCCACACTTTTGCTGTTGCCAATGACAATCTGCTATTTTTATAATATATTAGTATTATTAGAATTTATTATTAGTATATCTGAAGTACAGGGCGTTGGGATTAGGCTTGCTCCCTTGTTTATAGGTACATCAACACAGTGCAGGGTATTTACATTTATTCAAGTGTTGTGCAAATCATGGCTTCTAGAAAACCAGAAAGGTAATTTCAATTGAAACAAAGAAGAAATCATCAGAAGGAGTGAAAGTTGACAAAAACTTCCTTGTCAAATGGGGAGAGGTTCAGAAGTTTACCAACACTCACTATCCAAACAGAGCTGAGGCCAACAGGATCAATGATCTCTACAATGACACCCTTGCCCGTCATTTCNATCATCAGAAGGAGTGAAAGTTGACAAAAACTTCCTTGTCAAATGGGGAGAGGTTCAGAAGTTTACTAACACTCACTATCCAAACATAGCTGAGGCCAACAGGATCAATGATCTCTACAATGACACCCTTGCCCGTCATTTTCGACAGGTGTTGAAGAAGAAAGAAAAACAGACCACCTTGGACATGTTTTTCAAGAAGCAAGCTGCCAAAAAACAAAGAATGGAACAAGAGAAGTTGACCCTGCAAGCTCTGGTAGTCTCTCCTGAATCTGACTCTGATTAAAAAGAATAAAAAGAGACCTGCTGCAATGTGTAAAAAGGCTATCTGTATGAATGTGTAAAGAAAGTGTTCCTCCACCTCCTCCTCACATCTGACTACCCGGCGTAATTCGTGACTGCTCCATTTTCATTTTTTTATGGTACAGTATGGTTTTTTATTCTGCAGAACAAATTATATGTTTTAACATGTATTTCTATGGGAAAATGCGTTTCATATAACAGACTTTTCACTTAATGGATGTGCACCTGGAACGGATTAAGTATATTATATGAGGCACCACTGTATCTAGTTGCATTTATTAGTGCATTATACCAGTATAACATTAGTGATCTAGTCCAATAATTTTCAATTATACTAATGATATAAAATTTAAATAATAATAAAAGTTTAAAAGGAGTACTTTTGTGAAATTATGATTA
Source organism: Centruroides sculpturatus (assembly GCF_000671375.1). Lineage (NCBI taxonomy): Eukaryota > Metazoa > Arthropoda > Arachnida > Scorpiones > Buthidae > Centruroides > Centruroides sculpturatus. The sequence continues at coordinate 274,587 of NW_019384577.1, read as the reverse complement.
AAAAGATCTCTCTTTAAAAAATATATATATATATTTAAGTTAAAAAGACACTAACAGACATAAGCTCAAAGTTAAAATTGTGTGTGGCATCTGTTATGAAGTTTCATTACAAAATAATTTTTATATTATTTACTATTATAAAAAAGCAAAAAGGGATGCTAAATTTTGATGATAGAGATGAATTTAAAAAATTGCAAAATGCCAATAATGAATAAAATTTTTAAGTCTGCCCGCACTTGAAATATAAGATTCCCTTTTAGCTTCTCACCCTTTGAACTTTTAAAATTAATAGCATCAATGTCCTATATACAGAAATAACTCTGCTAAGTTTAAAAACTTTTGGTTCATACAGTCCTGAGATATAATGAAAAACAAACAGTGACATACACACAGAATTCTGTAAGGGTTTTTTTTTTTACAGTTTTGAACTCCCAGTGTCAAAACATTGAGAAATGCAAAAAACCAAGGAGTTCTTGACCAATTACTATACTTTATGATATATTCTATAAAAGCTGAAAAAGTAAAAAAAAAGCATGATGAAAAATAAAGCCAATCATAATATTACAGTCAAGCCTGTATATAGTGATAACCTGTCGTTAACAAAAGATTTCTTCAGTCCCTTAATTTTTCACAAAAATTAATGTAAATACAGTAGACCCCTCTATAAAACAGGTTCCTGTAATTATGATTCCTATAAAACTGAAAAAAAATTGTGACGGTATCCGTAAAAAACAGTAAAAAAAACTCCTATAATTACGTAAAATGTCATCGGGCAGCCAAACTACTTTCCGCACTGTCAAGCGCCATGCTACAGAGAGATTACTATCGTCTGTACAGTATTATATATAAATTAGATACTGTACATATAATTATATATTAATTATATATAAATTAGGTATTGTATATATAATTATATATTAAGTATATATAATTATATATTAACTTAATTTATTGTAACTTTATTATAATTATATATATATATATTTTTTCCGCCGCCTGGCGCCACACTACAGAGAGTTTAGGCGAACTATCGTCTGTACAGTATGTAAATTAGGTACTGTAAGTCTAATACAGTACTGTAATTTTATACATTTTGTGTGAAAGAAACATTTCTTATTCAACGGCGATAAAAATTATTTATATTAATGATGTCTCAAAAGTTCAGCGAAGTTTTTGCAGAAAAATAACATCAGAAATCATGGCCGCAGTTTGCTGAGCTGTTTCGCGACGAAAACAAGCTTGAGCAACAGCGATGTCGAATGGTGCACACTCGGTCAGTAATCCTACAATTTTTTGTTTATAGCGTAGTTTATACAGATTATTTCCAAATAAAATATACGTATTTTGGAAATGTTGAGTCAAATTAGTCTAGAATCGATTAATTTTACAAAAGAAAACTTTTTAAACAGCCGTAGTCCGTAAACTTGACACGTGTCGGGCTGTAATTGGAAGGACTCGTAAGAAATCGGATTCCTAAAGAATCCAATTTCTTACGAGAACGTATCTACTGTCTTACAGGGGGGGTCAACTGTATACCTGTATACAGCAGAACCAATCTAATGCAAAAACAGAATAGAAAATCTGACTTTATAATAGAAAAATTGATATTCTCTGCCATGCTTAACCAGCTGATGTGCAATGTGGAACACACATTTTAGAAGTGGAGAAAGGTTCTGTAGCTCTACATTTTGCCAGTCACAAGACCTTATTGCCTTTATTTGAGTATAGTCAGCATAACAAGAGATTGCACTTGGTTAATACTAATTGGTTAATACTATTTTAGGAAAAATAGGGTGACAAGATGAAATAGTTCTGTGGTATTGAATGAAAACTGTTTTGGAGGGGGAAAAAAAAAAATCACATGGGTTCTTTGGTATGCTCATCATTTCAGAAAAATTCCAAGATACTCCAAAAAGTCTGTCAAAATGTGTGTGACTGATTATGTATTAAATCCATAGACCACTCACTCCTCTGACTCTGTCCTACTTTTGCAATCACCCAGGCTAGAGAGAGTTTACCATTGCTTAAATAAATACTCTTATTTTTGAGGAAAAATGGCATACAGCATAAGCACTTGCATGTGTAGCAAACTTACCGAATCCTGTCATCCCATCTCCCTGGAAATAAGAACTGTTAGTATTAACCAAGTGCAATCTCTCATCACATCAATTATTTCTAATCATTTGTGGTTCACTCTAATTCCTCAAGATGACACCAAAGGTGCAAAGAAATGCTGTTTTGTTGATTTAACATTAAAGTTACAATTCCAAAAGCTCATCAAAACAAGAACATGTGAAGCTAATTGTGATGACATATAAAATAGGAAAAACACAGGTACAACTAATTTGTCATTGTCATAGTGCAAATTCAGCAGATTGCTACAAGCTTTCAAATTACAGATTTACAACATTTTGAAGTGAAAAGATCATGCATAAATGGTTAAAGGGAAATGATTCCATGAAAAGAATGTCTAGAAGACCAGCAATGAGGAAATTAATGATGTGATTTGGGTCTGATTTTGCAGCATCAGGGCAAATAATCTGTATTTCTGGCCCAATATTTCAAGGAAAAGCAAAGGAAGCTGCTGAGCTGTTAGATAAGATGGACTTTAAAGCATCAAACAACTAGTTGGAGATTTTCTGGAAGAGTCATTCAATTGTTTTCAAGACCATGTCAAAGAATCAGCAGATGTTCCAGAAGAAACTGTAGCAGAATGAACTGTGAGAATAAAGGTTCTGCTGAAGGTCTACAAGCCAAAAGATATTGCCAATGGTGATGAAACTTGCTTATTTTACCAAGCACTCCCAACACTTTATACATCTTTAAACATCTCAAAACCTGATGTTTTTAATAATAAGCCAAACGTTGCCGTATTGAATCTGACTACTTTACCAATACTGTTAATTAATTCAAATTAATTATTAATAGTGGTAAAGTAGCCTAATTCAATACAGCAATCATTCGGCTTATTATTACAAACCTTTGTGTTTGAAGGAAGAAAACTGCTCAAATGGAAAGCATTCTAAATTCCTGACAGTTTGTTTATGCATTCATGACAAGGGAGACAAAGAAACCTATCATCATAGGAAAAAAAATCAGCCAGATCCAGATGCAGGGCTTAAAGTAGTCATGGGAGTGAAAAAAAGTGAAAAAAGAGAGTTCATATACACACAAAAAAAAAGTGAACTAAAAGAGGCATTATTAAAATAAAAAACACACACAATTTGTATCAATAACATTGCATATGATATTAGATTAATTAGACTGAAAAAATTAAATATGAAAATAGTTAGGCTGAGTTTATATTCCAGAAAAGTGACCAGTAAAACTGCATTAAGCCAGAACAGGCCTGCATTAAGTTTTCATGTGCCCCATACTGAGTTCCTACCATTATACAGTAAAGGAAATGGAAAAGTAACATGACTACCACAATGTGTCTCCATATAACATGTCAAATTTCAAATGCCATTTATTTCAAAATACATTTTTTGATTTCTTGTTAAAAAAAATTTGTAATTAAAGATGATTTTCTTTTGTTTAAGTCATGCTGCAGTTTCTGTACTTCTCGTTTTCTCCTCTTCATCACACTGAATTTTCTTCACACCAGAGTAAACAATTCACTGTAAAATTTATGTATTAAAGGATCATTGCACTGAAAATGCCCAGTAAACTTTGTGAATAGTTCAGCACAGAGCATGCCATCATTGGAAGCAGTAGAAATGCCACTTCCCTTGTATTTTCTAAAAAAATTAATACATATTGCGCAATTATTTTTATATTTTAACATATTTTGGATTAATTAAAATTAATATTTTATTATAACTGCATTATGTATCTTATTACAAATTTCTATACCATATGTGAAAAAACGATAAGATTGCTATTGTATATTCGAATATAAATTCGTATAGTGATATTTCCAATGGAAGCGCTGTATTGTTAAATACAGGACAGCTTCCATGGCAAAAATATTTTAATCATGTAAAGCAGCCAGATTATAGGCATTTGTGCATGCGCTTCACAGAATACCAACCTCATGCAGTTTAGCTGGTGGAAGCTACACACCAAAATATCATATAACACTTCCAATGATTCTATCCAGAACTGGTTCTGGGCTGTTAGCGCCTTCCTGCTAGATATTTGTCTGCTCTCACACCATTGTGTGAATCATGAGTAGATTTACATAATGAGTAGATTTACATAACTTATCCCAACTGATAGGAATATATTGGTATGTTTTTATGATAGTTCTGTACAGTTGACAGGAGTTTAAAAAATCCATTAAAATATATATTTTTATTCTGCTCTTCCATCTTGTGTGAACTGCCGAGGAGGTCATAGGCTTTACTTTACTTTATTTAAAGAATAGAAGAGCTGTCTGTCATTTAGCGGCAGACTTTGCTCTATAGAGATGGAAGGAGAAGGTAAGGAAAAAGAGACCGAATGTGAAATAACGGGAGATAGGGGAGTGTGAAGGAAGATATGGAGAAGGGGAGATGGGGGAGAAGCGGGGATTGTTATAGAGTATAAAGTTTAGAAAGGAAGGTAAATTTGCGATCATACAGACGACTTATACCGTATTTGTTTAGAATACGAAGAGATATACAGAGCAAGGCGTCGTTTTGGCGGCCGATGATAATAATATACATACTGATAGATATGGTACATGTTGATACACTGATGGAACAGATGTAGATATACAAATCAGACGAGTAGAGATGTGCAAAGGGAATCCCGATGGGGGTCCGGTAAAATGGTATTGGACAAGCCAAACAAACAAACAACTTTAACCATTAACTNTTGCACTGAAAATGCCCAGTAAACTTTGTGAATAGTTCAGCACAGAGCATGCCATCATTGGAAGCAGTAGAAATGCCACTTCCCTTGTATTTTCTAAAAAAATTAATACATATTGCGCAATTATTTTTATATTTTAACATATTTTGGATTAATTAAAATTAATATTTTATTATAACTGCATTATGTATCTTATTACAAATTTCTATACTACACGTGAAAAAAAATGATAAGATTGCTATTGTATATTCAAATCAGTGGCAGAATGGAAACGATGTATTGTCGAAACCACGTCAGCTTCCAAACAGCCAGATTATAGGCATTCGTGCATGTTCTTTACAGAACACCAACCTCATGCGATTTAGTTAGTGGAAGCTACACACAACACTTCCAATGATTCTATCCCAGACCAGTTCTGGGCTGTTAGCCTCCTACCTGCTAGATATTTGGCTGCCCTCACCCAATTATGTGAATCGTAAGTAAATTTATAACTTAATCCAACGAATAAAAACTTATGGGCATGTTTTTATGATAGTTCTGTATAGTTGACAGAAGTTTAAAAGAATCCATTAAAATATTTGATATTTTTATTCAGCTCTCCTATCTTGTATTACTTACAAATTTCAATGTTAAACTAGTGATATTACAATTTAGTATGTCCCATTTATAAGGGGATGTAGAAAAAAAACATGTACAATTCTTGTATAATGTTAAAAAATTAACTGTTACTTTGGCAGCATCATTTACAACTAAATTAAATGAATGAGAGAGATGCACAAGGTACAGAAAAAGCTCTAGAATTTATTTTCCTTAAATTTATGATTTATGTATCCATTGTCATAAAAATTTGTCTTTCCACTTCTTTATCAAGACTACAAATATTCAAGTACAAAGTAACCATTTGACTTATTTCTACTTAAGAAATAGTTAAATAATTAAGAAATTAGGGAATTACGGACATAAATAAAACCCTGCTGAAAGAGCCAAAATTTTACTTAAACAAAAGCTTAAACGAACCAATCTCTAGCCGAGTACAGGGGGGCTGATTTCTTCGTAATATTAGATGTAATAGACATAAATTTTTCCAGTTCAATGACAGTGACCAAAACGTTGTAAATTTTGGAAATTTCCATGGACACCTGGTCCTAAAACGAATTAGTCAGAAAACAAATGGCTATTAAGTTTATCATATGTAGATTTTTACAGCTATGGTGAGAAACGTTTAAAATCTACAACCACCCTGTTGCGTCCTTTGAGATATACTAGTGATGCGACAAAAGAGGTATTTGACATTGACCGGTATCGGCACCCTGGGGATTTGGCAGTCCACGTGTATGCACATACTGCAACAGTCTCTGATTCCATCCATTAGCCACTCATAGGGAGCTATTTGACTAAGTGGTTAAGTTTTAAAAAGTAAAGAATATTTTATGTTATTTTTATGTACGTTCCTTTATAAAGCTATATTTAATTATAATTTTCTTTAAAAGTATATTCATACAATTGAAGAATATTTTGTATCAGGTATGTACTGTACATCCACCACACATTTTATTTCACCAAGTAAGTTTTTATTATTTTATTTTTAATTGTAGCCNGCTATATTTAATTATAATTTTCTTTAAAAGTATATTCATACAATTGAAGAATATTTTGTATCAGGTATGTACTGTACATCCACCACACATTTTATTTCACCAAGTAAGTTTTTATTATTTTATTTTTAATTGTAGCTCTTATATCGTGGCTAGTGATTTGGAATGTAATTGTGATATTAAAAATACATTTAGAGAAGTCTGCAGTTTTTACTGGCTTATCAAACAAATGATACGAATGGACCCTAGACCATCACTGACACACAATTAACTGATTGCCCCTGGAAGTCGGCTTCTTACAGAAACACAGCTTCCCTAACACCAAATGTCACAGCACGCCATTGGTTCAGCACTAGATATTCCCAAATAGAGTTCAGCTTTGATGGTAGAATACTTCAATGACTTTGAGATTATCTTATATGATACTATTCATTAAGCTGGAATTCTTGAGAAATGTGCTGTAGGAAGAATAATATGAGTACAGTAGAGCATCGATTATCCGACCCCCCCGATCAACCGTCACATCGGTTAACCGACCGCGTTCTAGTCGGAAAATTCAAATGTCCGCTAGTGATGTGGCGCTAAAATATTTGGCTATTTCTTGGCTAGTTTAATGTTATTTTTGTTAAATTTTCGGTATTTTAGCTGGCAACGCTGGCTCAACCATGAAAGGGATGCCAGTATTTAAATGAGGCTTAATTTTCTAATTATGAGTGGTTGTTTTGTGAATAAAATAATTTAGAAATAATTTTTAACAATACCATAGCCACGATTATTATTTTTAAAAAAATTTTGTTATGCTTAACATCGATGAAAATTCAACGCGAAGTAGGTTAATAGCGATATACTATCAATAATATAATAATTACATGGGATATACTAATATACTACACTAATAATGGATTTTTTCATGCTTTTCGGTTATCCGTTTTTTCAGTTATCTGACCAACCCCAGTCCCCAATTGAGTCGGATAATCAATGCTCTACTGTACTTCCCATTGTTCGATCAGTCATTTTGCTGCAAAACCAAACGTCAGAACTCTTTCAGGCCTTTCAAAAAGGCATTGTGGACTGTATGAATGCTGCAAGTCCCTACCGTGTTTCCCCAAAAATAAGACATCCGCAGAAAATAAGACCTAGCACAGATTTTGCTGAATTGCGAAATATAAGACCTCCCCCTGAAAGTAAGACCTATCGAAGTTTTTTTTAGTCGTAACGGTCATCGACAGATGGTTGAAAGTGGCCGTTGGCTTTTTGAAAGTACAGCCACTGATTGGTCAGCAGACAATTACGCCACACGGCATGATTTGCATAAGACTATGGCTTGGGAATCACAGATTTGCATAACGTTACGGCTGGTGATGGCTAATTGGTCGGCCGGGAATCACGCCACATGACATTTGCATAGTGCTACGGTTCAGTAAGCACTAATTGGTCATCGAGTCCGATGTTGACGCTATAAAAAGGCGACAGTTCGACACACCGGATATACGTCACTCTCGTCTAAGTTTGACTTGGGAATTTTTTTGTTCAATAATAAATCTGAATTCTTCTTCCTGGAAAAAATAAGACATTCCCTGAAAATAAGGCCTAGCGCATTTTTCAGAGCAAAAATTAATATAAGACACTGTCTTATTTTCGGGGAAACACAGTATCTTGGTGAGGCCTTTTTTGTGAGTTGTCAGAATTTCCTCATTATGAGACACAATATTTTTTTATTTATGTTTGGTCCATTGCATCAATAATCAGTAATTTATCAAAAGGTAGATATGCATCTTCAATTGTAAGTATTATTTTTGATTTAATTGTTTCAGCACCTGCATGTCCGATAAATGAGGTCTGGAGATGCCTGCAGACAACTTCCTGTTGTTTCTCTGACCAGTATCTAATCAGTATTTTCAGTTATTTTCTGTCTTCTACATTGCATGTCTCATCATAAGAAATGCTATAATATGACCATTGTGCATCATCTACATTGATCAAAGAAATATGGGGCCAAAGCTTCAGTGATTAAGTATCTCATTTTTTGATGTGACAATGAGAATTCTTTTGGAAGATTGTCTGCACACTTGGCATTGATTGTCTCCTTTATATGTCATAATGCAAATGAATAATTGCTGGCTGTCATTTTCATAGTCCATATAAGCTCTGCAATGTAAGCACCAACTTTTGCACTACAAAGTTGAAGCACTGGTTGTTGCAATGATTGGTGTTCTGAACTGGCACCTGAGTATACAATGTTGCTCACACTAGCAACACTTTCAGCACTAATACTTTGACATTGAGACATCCGAGGGGCAGTCATCAGTCCTAACTGCTTAGGACCAAAGGCTTCATGGCATTTATTTATATGTTTCTTGCAGCTTGAATGTTGGAGGATTGCAGCATGGGGTGTGCTGGTCGCCAATTTGCTCCTGAACGCATTTACAAAAATAAATAAATTCCACATGGAAAGTGAAAAAAAGCTAACAAAGCAAGTTTGCCTCAGAAAAAGCTAAAAAAGAAAGGAGCTATGAAAAAAAGCTAAAGAAGTGAGTCACTTCAAGCCCTGCAGATGTTTCAAAAACATGAATATCAGGGAACTTCCTATAATATAGAAATCAAATAGAAAGGCATGGATAATTTGATAGATGGCTGATTTGATAAAAGAATAGCTCAAAAAATTTAACAATAGAATGAAGAGTCAAAATTGCTATGTTCTTTTGTTCTTGGACAATGCAACATGCTACTCTCACATTTAATTGTTGAATGTGCATCTTGCATGGTTTCCTGTTGAAACAGCAAGTGTCACACAGCCCTTAAATGTGATGAAATTCATCAAGCTAAACTATAGCCAATTGGTTTGGTGGGCAATCACAAAGACAGAATGCATTTCATCTGCAGTTGAGATCACCGAATCTATATCTGTACTGAATGTAGCACTATGAATAGCAGACACTCTGGAAAGTGTCACAAGGAACAATAAAATCTTGCTTTCAAAAAACACTTTCTATTTAATGAGGAGGAAAAAGCAACTAAACTTAGTGGTGAAGTTAGGGTCAGCATCAGAACTCTACAGAAAATTCTAATTCATGCTAACTTTGGAAATATCTGTGCTAAAGACTGCATAAGTATTGACAGTGAAGTTGCTACCAAAAATGATTTAGAGAACATAATGCATTTTGTGTATAATCATCAGTATCAAGATAAAGATGAAGAGAGAGTCTGATGACAACATGGCTCATTACATAATAGACTAAGCATCATGCTCTGAATCATAGCACAGAGCTTCAGGAGTTTGCTCTTAGTCAAAACAACTCTGATATGCTCATCTTGCCAGTAAAGCAAAAATGATAGTTAAAGAGTATGTTTGCAAGAGAAATTCAATGCAAACTACTTGATTACTATTCCAAATCCTAAATGTAATATTTGTGTTAAGAGAAACACAAAATTGTGTTAAGCAGAATAAAGCAGTGTTTTGCATGACTTTCGGGAAGTAATTTAATCTCCCTTATCTGTAAAAAATGCAAGACATTTCATTTTACATATAATAGGTACTGCTGTAGTAGACAGGATTCTGCTATATATACATATATATATATATATATATAGCAAAATCCTGTCTACTATAGAATTACTCAATCCCGTGGAATTCTGTTACAGACAGGTTTAACTGTAGATTGAAAAAGCAACAATGTTCTTTGTTTAATAGGTGGTTATAAATAAATCACAGTATCTAAAGTACATTGGTTTTATATTAAAAAAATTTATCATCAAGTCTCTCATAGTCTAATAATAACAAATGCCATTTACCAATAAAATAGTCTTAGCTTCAAATCATGTGTGATCCACACATCTAACAGAAAGTCTTACCTAGCACACTGCCAATGTGTATTTCCCAAGTGCAGAACAAACAGTACATGGCATGTGTCTGTTTAAAATACTCTTCAATCATGGTGTAAGGAACCAAGTCTGAGCTTTATTTTTATTTTACTCTTATTTTGCTTTCATTATATTTTGTTTGGGGCTTATGTTTAGTTAAGACAAAGGTTTCCTCACCATTCACCTTAGTAACTTAAAAATAGAAGAAAAACCAACTCACCGACGAAAGAAAAGCGCCGTAGAAAAACTCGCGCTTCCCAAGCGGAAAAAAGTAAGTCCGCACCGAGAAAAAGGGGGGGGAAGACCCCACAACCCAGTTAGGAATCGCTAAACCTTAAAAGAATAAAGCATCCCAATAATTGTTAAAAAGAATAATGTAAAAGGTTAGCGAAGTATTGTCGGTAAATAATCTGCCAGATAAACAAGAAAAATTTAATGTTACAGATAAGTATGTAAATGAGGAGAGTGAGCTCATTCAGAATTGTGACGTCACCTCACACTATAAAGCCTCTAACTCGGTGAAAACGAACGAGGTGAATTCCTGATAGCAACGAGCTTTGGTGAGCTTCGTAGCAGTGAACGAGAGAGGTGTCCGATAGGATTTTGAATTTATTCGATTTGTGGATCGATGATTATAGAAAGTCTTGAGAGTTTGAGGAAATAGGTTCCTAGTATATTGAGGTGACGATTAGGATCTTTAATTTATAAGAATTATTGTTTATAAGTTAATTCTTTGATTTTGTCGAATTCCAAAGGGGAATAGAATTAAGTTAGAAATAGATTGATTTGAGTTTGTCGGTTTTATTCTTGTTGAATTTCATTGAATAAATTATTGTTTGATTTTTACTAAATACTGTATATAGTTTATTACTAGAAGTTTAATTAAATATTTGATTTTGTTATTGACAAACTTTGTCATTATTTAATTCGGTGCACGCTTAAAGTCCAGGCCTGGCACACTAACGCGAATCCGCGTAAAGTACCCGTTAGGGAACGGCTATTTCCGGCACACAGTAGTGTCGATTAATCGTTGGAAAGTCGGAAAAATAAAATAGTACTTTACAATGAGAATACTTTGGAAGGGTGTTATAATTGCATAAACATAAATTTAAATGATTTTTCTAACAAATTACTTAGATGACACTTATTTTACTAACATTTTAAATTTATCAAAGCAAAAAAATTAAAAGAAATAAATTTCATATTACAACAATAAATATATTTATATTCAAAAAACAATGCTTACCATATTTAACTTGACAAATATCACCAACCACAATTTCACTCACAGGTATTTGATTAACTTCTCCACCACGAATAACAGAAAATTTATGTTCATCTTCTATTCGACTTTGCAAACCTCTAAATTGACGTTCCTTAGTATAATCGTTGAAGGCTGTAACTAGGACGACAATAAGAACAGACACTAAAATGGCAGCACCTTCTATCCATCCTGCTTCTCCTTCTCCTTCCGATGAACCAACTGAAATAAGTTAATAAATTTGATTAATTAATAACTCTCCAATACTGGGATAAAATAAACAAATAAACATACACAACATACCAATACCAACACATTTGAAATTAAGAAATATTTACAAATGACGACATTAAAAAATGTAAAATTGATGGAAAATTGGATATAGAAAATTGATTATCCAGTATCTATTACCTATCCATGATAATACATGGTGGAAAAAATGGCTCTCAAAATGAATTAATACATAAAAAAAGTGAAAAGAATAAGACAAGATAGAAGCCACTAAAGCAAAATTATTGTGAAAAATTCAAAATCTTGCCAATATATAAATATGAAAATAAGGGGGAAAAAATAAAATAAATTGTCAGATAGCTAACGAATGAAACATTTTATACAATATGTAATTGTCTAATTCCATATAGTATTACCATACTATATATTAATTATTATATATTTGTTATATTACATTACCTATCAATATATTAACTGAATTATAAACTATAAGCTTTAAGTTTTTGATCATTCATCTAACTGGTTAATTGTTACAGCCATGAGACCATGTACTGATGGATATAAAATTTCATTGTACATAAATTCAACTGTACAGATGATATTCAATAAGTATTATAAAATCTTTGACAATTTTTATAGCAATTTTTTTCATCGAACGAACTAACATTTTCAGCTATATTTCTATAGTTTGTTCGATTAAAGAAATTGCTAGAAAAATTGTCAAAGGTTTTATAATACTTATTTACAGTAGTTCTAGCTTTCCGTGCATAGATATTCAATATTTAACTGCATTTGAATCGAACAAAAAATTCAACAGAAAGTTCTGGATTGAGAGCATGCTCCATTAGTCTGTGTTTAGCACTCATTATGCTAGTATCTCAATGTCACTTGTGATCACATACTTTTCCAAATTTGTGTTCACACATATTACTTTTAAACATCAACAACCATGGCCCGTTATATAATAAACAAGCCAAACGATAAGCCAAATTCTTGGGCTATGTAAAGGCTATAATTAAATATTAGAAACTTATTAATGTGACTAGAGGTAGGCAGTTCTGCTGCCATCTTGTATTAAATTTAATGACCAATTCCAAATTAAATTTTAGCAGTGTCTAAATTAATTTATATAATAATTTAATAATTAATTTAATTGTAATTAATTAATTATAATTAAAATTTAATAATTATAAATTAATTAATTTATAATTATTAAATTTAATATGAGATGAAAGCATAACTGCCTACCTCTAGTCAAATTAATTAATTTCTAATATTTTATTTACAGCTTTTACAATAGCCCAAGAATTTGACATATCATTTGGCTGTTTATGAAACATATTTTTTCGATATTTTTGCACATCGAATTCACATTTCAGGTCGGTTCATTCTGCACTAGAAGAAAAGATGAAAATGATTCATGCTCCTTAATGCATATTGTATAATTTTCTTTGAATAAACATTATACATAAAATATTTGAGTAATTTTTTTGGCATGGAATGCATTATCATATTTTACATTAATTTATATGGGAAAAATTGTTTCGTTTAATGAGTCTTTCGCATTACAAGTAATTCTGGAATGAATTATGCTCATTAAGTGAAGTTCCACTGTATATTAATAAATATTCTACAACTTAATTTTCAATTTATTTATAATATCTACACAAAATAATTAAATTTCCATTAAAAATTTTTGTTTGAACAAAACTCATAGCAGTTCACAAATTTTATGAAACTTTTTTTGAAATATTTTCTGTAAAAAATTAACTTATATAATTTCAGGCAGATAATCTATAATGGTATGTACACACTGCCAAAAACTGCAAGAACAAAAAACCTTCATATAAGCTGCCCTACCTTACACACTACTCTATGGGCTGCCATTAAAAGCAAGATTATTACCAATACTGTTTAAAAGTTACCACTTCAAGCAGTTAAAATTGCTTTTTTTTTTTTTGTTTCATTTCCATTAACAAATCATTTTGGATCTGTATCTACTATTCTATAATAATTATTAATTTCTGTTTTATTCAGACTACAGTTTGGCTCATTATTAATAATATACGATAATTTTTTCCTAATGGTAGGCAACTAACCACTATCTTATATTAAAGCTATACATCAACCAAAGCAAAATATTATCAGGCTAGAAATGGCTATAATACTAATAATTTAATAGACAATTTGGCATTAGAGTTAGGCATTAGGTGCCATCTCTTGATAAATTTAATAATTATAAATTAATTAAATAATTTAAATAATAATTTAGAATTACTGGAAGAAAAGAATTGGCCCGAAGTGGGACTCGAACCCGCAACTCCTGCTACCTGGACCTTCGGTCCGATCTTCTCTTCCAGCATATATAAGCTAACGATATAACCATCGACAGTTAGACAGCTAGAAGCAGATATGAAACAACACCAAAAATTATTAAGATATGAATGGAAGAAAATACATATAAAGAAATACAACTATTGGGATAAATACAGAATCTATACGGACGGATCAAGATCCTCAGAAGGAGTGGGAGCGTCGTACATTTATTACTATAGAAATAGGGAACAGTATCAAAAAAATCAAGTTAGATAAAAGATGCACAAATTATCAAGCAGAATTGGTAGCAATAGATCATGCAATTAACTGGATAAGTCAAAGGAAGAAAAATATAAAAATTACTATTTGCACAGACAGCCAGGCTGTATTAAAAGCTCTTAATGATGGTAACAATAAAAGTGAACTAATTGATAATATAAGACGAAATATTGTGAAAAGTGATAATATGCTAGTGTTCAGCTGGGTCAAAGCCCATTTTGGAGACCAAGGAAATGAAAGAGCGAACAGTCTGGATAAAGAGGCTAGTTATTTAAAAACAAAGGAATCATACAGAAAAATATCTACAAAATATATAAAAACTGAAATCAAAAATAGATACATATTACAGTGGCAACAACGGTGGGAAATAACTACAAAAGGAAGGAAACTTTTTGAATACATACCAGATATTAACCAGAGGTTAAATAACAAACATCTACAAATTGGACACAAATTCACAAGATTCGTGACAGGTCATGGAGATTTTGCGAAATATCATTATAGATTTAATCATCGAGATGATGAAAACTGTGAGATTTGTGGGGTAAGTGAAACACTCACACACATCTTATTTGACTGTATGCAATATGAAAAAGTAAGAAACGAGTTAAAATTAGTTTGTAACAAAGAAGGTTACAATTGGCCTATTAGGAAAAGTAGCCTTATAAATAATGTTAACATATATTATTATTTCAATGAATTTATAAAAACTTGTTATAAAAACAGAACATAAAAATTTCTGTCATAGTTCATTGTTAAATTAATGACATCAAATACTCTACTCAACAAAAATATAATTAATGTAAAAAATAGAATTGTCGGGTATTAATGTATTGCGGCTACAATCGCGACTATGTAATCTTAACTACCTGCAAAGCATATGCGAAGCAGGTTAATTAAAAGAGGAGTACCTGAAGCCAGTAGCATTTAATGCTACAGGTCATAGGGAGTGCTCCATTAAATGTAAAATGTAAAAAAATGTGAATGTAAAAACCATCGACAGTTATTACAGATCAGACCAGGCAGCGTAATTGGCAACGCATCTGCACAATAAGCAGGAGTTGCGGGTTCAAGTCCCGCTTTGGGCTGATTCTTTTCTTCCAGTAAATTCTAAATTATTTAATTAAATATTATTANCCATTTTGGAGACCAAGGAAATGAAAGAGCGGACAGTCTGGCTAAAGAGGCTAGTTATCTAAAAACAAAGGAATCATACAGAAAAATATCTACAAAATATATAAAAACTGAAATCAAAAATAGATACATATTACAGTGGCAACAACGGTGGGAAATAACTACAAAAGGAAGGGAACTCTTTGAATACATACCAGATATTAACCAGAGGTTAAATAACAAACATCTACAAATTGGACACAAATTCACAAGATTCGTGACAGGTCATGGAGATTTTGCGAAATATCATTATAGATTTAATCATCGAGATGATGAAAACTGCGAGATTTGTGGGGTAAGTGAAACACCCACACACATCTTATTTGACTGTATGCAATATGAAAAAATAAGAAACGAATTAAAATTAGTTTGTAATAAAGAAGGTTACAATTGGCCTATTAGGAAAAGTAGCCTTATAAATAATGTTAACATATATTATTATTTCAATGAATTTATAAAAACTTGTTATAAAAACAGAACATAAAAATTTCTGTCATAGTTCATTGTTAAATTAATGACATCAAATACTCTACTCAACAAAAATATAATTAATGTAAAAAATAGAATTGTCGGGTATTAATGTATTGCGGCTACAATCGCGACTATGTAATCTTAACTACCTGCAAAGCATATGCGAAGCAGGTTAATTAAAAGAGGAGTACCTGAAGCCAGTAGCATTTAATGCTACAGGTCATAGGG
Source organism: Centruroides sculpturatus (assembly GCF_000671375.1). Lineage (NCBI taxonomy): Eukaryota > Metazoa > Arthropoda > Arachnida > Scorpiones > Buthidae > Centruroides > Centruroides sculpturatus. The sequence continues at coordinate 258,375 of NW_019384577.1, read as the reverse complement.
AGTGCTCCATTAAATGTAAAATGTAAAAAAATGTGAATGTAAAAACCATCGACAGTTATTACAGATCAGACCAGGCAGCGTAATTGGCAACGCATCTGCACAATAAGCAGGAGTTGCGGGTTCAAGTCCCGCTTTGGGCTGATTCTTTTCTTCCAGTAATTCTAAATTATTTTTTAATTTAATTAATTTATTTATAATTATTAAATTTATCAAGAGATGACACCAAACGCCTAACTCTAATGCCAAATTGTCTATTAACTTATTAGTATTATAGCTGTTTCTAGCCCAATAATATTTGGCTTTGGTTTATGTATAGCTTTAAACGTATCGGGTCTAGTAAGGATGTTTGATTATCTTATATTAAGATTAACTAATAATTACAATAATTCTTGAATTAAATGACTTTACAGTTTTGCTTTATTTTTTAAACCCTGTAATGTAAAAATATGTTTTACATTAATTAAACTAACATTTGTATAAAATTTAAAATATTAAATAACTTACAATCTGAACACACACAGAAAACTGTACTCATTCTCCACCCATGTTATTCAAATAGTGTTTATGAATGCTCCCAATATAAATTAAGTGTAAGATTAAATAAATACAATTTATAATTTTTATTTTATGACTTATTATCTTTATCCTGTAATATAATAATAATAATAAAATAAACAGGAAAAATTATCATACTATAAAAATCATATGTTCTTTTATCATTCATTGTTTTTCTAACTTAGAATTAAAAAGGTTTTAATTAAAAAATATTAAACTTATACAATTAATTATGTGATAATATTATTATATTAGTGGTACTTGAAACATTTTTAATAATTAATTAATTATTGTATAAAATTTTAATTCTTTTTGGCTTCTTATATTTCATATTACCCTGACGATTCATCCATATCTTAATTGCTAGTATTTATTAAAAAATTAAATCTGAATCAATCAAAATATGTCATGGTTGTGAAAACAATAGTGAGTAGTTAAACACTTGGCATCATTTCTTGCAAATGTATAAATAAATAATTTTAAAAATATACTGCCACATGAAAAAACTGTTGTAAAACAAAAATGCTAACATTTTTGGCTGTTTAGGGGCTAGTATTAGTCCCCTAAACAGGGCTGAAAATGTCAGGTGAAAAAGACTTCTTTAGAAGACTACTTAAGCCAAATTTATGGTTTATAAAAAAATCCTCTAAAAAGCCTGATGCTAGCACCTAAATGGGGCAGAAAATATTTGCATTTTTGTTTTACAGTTTCCTTGCTGTAAATGTATGCAAGGTCAGTTTGAATTCACTTATTGAATAGTTCCAGCTTTAGTAATAATTTTATATGTTAAATAATTGTTACTTCAGGGAGTCAGTTACCTGCCATCAGCCAGTCATGTAATGTGAATCAACCTTTAACTCATGACTGGAATTTAAAATCAGTATATAGCCAACTCATTCCATCATATAACCTAAACCCCCTTTCAAACACAGATAACTCATGGGTGATCTGTGCTTGAAAGGGGTTATCACCTTGAAATTAAAATAAGTTTTCTTAATTTAAATATTTCAAAATTCTGAATAAAATTCTACAGTTCAAAAAAAATTTATTTTTAAAATCATTTGAAATATTAACTATTCATTGTTTATATACAGTACTTAAATAAAAACAATCTCCTTAATTTTTAAAATTAATTACATGTAAAAGAAAATAAGTTTTACCTCCTTCAAGTTCTTGATCAGAGAAGCGTAAATAAAAAAATATATATTACTATTATTAAAAAGTTTAAAACTATGTATTGATTTCACAAAAATAATTTTTGTTTCTTGAACAAGCTACATTTATAAAAAAAAAATTCTACTGTACTAGATTTCATTTAAAAAAAAGCATTTTAAATATTATTTTCTACATAAAAAAATTATATACAATTTTGTAGATATTTTTATAATCAAACCATATAAAAATAGTTTATAGAATGTCCTTATCCTGTAAAGTTATTTATTTATACAATTCACTTATCCTACATATAATAAAACATTCTATATTTTACATAGATTTAATTATCTAATTCAATAAAAAATTTTACAAAGTCATATTTTTGATTTTGTTAAATTATGATTTCAAATTTATTTATTTAAATGAAAAATTTAATCCAAGTAAAGTGAATGAGTACTCATTAATTTAAAATCATTAATAATAATTTAATTACAAACAATAGCCATGAAATAGGCTAAAAAATGATTAATATATGAATCTTTAAGAAATAAAATTACTAAATATTGCTTACCATTTACTTCTAAGTTTTCTGGTGGTTTATAAAATGCTAAACCCAAAGAGATAATTGCAGCAGCTTCTAGAATAATAAGTGTGATATCCTGAAGAGCTTCCCACACTAATTGTAGAAAAGTTTTAGGTGGTTTTGGGGGAATAAGATTTGCTCCAAATGTCATTTGCCTATGTTCAAGATCTGCTGCAGAACCACTTAACCCTGAAAATAAAGATTACACATAAAGTAAAAGAAAGATACAAAAATTCCTTTAAAAAGTTTTTAAGTATTAATGGAATATAAAATTAAATATAAATAATGTATAGTACCAACATTTTCTTTTTTCAAATTATAAAATAATATGCAAATCACACAAACAGCATTCAATAAAAATTACTTGTTAATTATAATATCTACATTGAATTTTTGATTATTTTAGTTACATAAATATTTATCAAAGAAAAAAAAATGAAAAACAAACACAGGGAATTCTCAATCTATTGTTTTTTTTTTTTTTTTTTTTTTT